>NW_027625428.1:0-7047 GCF_034508935.2 Berghia stephanieae
CTCTGTTATGTACTGTTGTTTTTTGTTTTTTTTTTAACATATGATTTGTAAACATTTGAGTGTGTTCCTCTTAGTGGAATCTTGTGCTGGTGTCAGGGTGAGACTTTTAGGTGATCTCAAACTAAGTACACTGATGAGTGCTCTTGGAATCAACATCTTTTCCTTATTTGAACCATTCCTCTTTGTCTTACCTTTTTCCTCAAGTCCTTTTAATTGTACTCTATAATGTTTTTACTATCCAATTTTCTTCCTTCTTACTGGCGCTGATATAACCTAAATGTGTTGCAAGCGCTGTAAAACCCTCAAAAAAAAAAACAAAAACAAACATTTCAGGGATTGAAGGTCAGTGTGCTGGGTTGGACCCTTTGACCTCCCATGGTGGGCAGGAGGTCATTTGCTGTGTTTCCTATCCCCTTATTTCTATTTTTTCCGAGTTACTTTCTGTCTTTGTCTTATTCTTGTTTGCTTTTAAACTTCTTTTACTATTCCATTTTCTGTCCTTTTTTACAGGCGATGAAACAACCTTAAGCGCTGTAAAAACCCTTTTATAAAACAGACAAAAAAAAAAAAAGAGAGAAAGAGAAAGAGAGACTGAACCACTGAGTCACCAAGTTACAAAAGATGCCTTGGTTTTTGTGGGTTTTTCTTTTTTTTTTTTCTTTGTCTTTTTTATTATTTTTTTTTTATTTTTTTTTGGCGGGGGGGGAGGGGGGTTCTCTGGCTCTCCATATATAATGTGCAATTGTATATTGATAATATGAATCCAATGATATCCGTAAGAATGTGGACATGGCTTTTCAGAATAATAAACAATATAAACTAAACTATGGACTTTGATTTTACTGCTTTAAATTTTTTAAAAAGTTTGATTAGTATTTGTTTTCTGTTTTGGAGTTTGTGGGTTTTTTCTTCTTTTTTTTTCTTTGTCTTTTTTATTTTTTTTTTTTTTTTTATTTTTTTTTGGCGGGGGGGGGGGAGGGGGGCTCTCTGGCTCTCCATATATAATGTGCAATTGTATATTGATAATATGAATCCAATGATATCCGTAAGAATGTGGACATGGCTTTTCAGAATAATAAACAATATAAACTAAACTATGGACTTTGATTTTACTGCTTTAAATTTTTTAAAAAGTTTTAATTAGTATTTGTTTTCTGTTTTGGAGTTGTTGTTTTTTTTATGTTTGTTTGTTTGTGTGTTTTATTGTTTTTTGTTTTTGATACATTTTGTTGTTGTTTTGTTTATTTTCTTTTTATGGTTTTGTTTTGTCCTCTTTTTGTGTGTTTTTTGGGTTTTTTTATGTTTGGTTGTTTTGGGGAGGGGGCAGGGATGGGTTGTTTGTTTTTCTGCTGTTTTTTGTTTGTTATTTTGTTAATTTATTTTGTTTTGTTTTTGTTTTTTTTTTGTGTTTTTGGTTGTTTTGTTTGTTTGTTTTTGTGTTTTTTTTGTTTATTTGTTTGTTTTTTTGTTTTGTTTTTTGTTTTTTGTTGGTTTTTTTGTTGTTTTTAGTTTGTTTTAGTTTGTTTTGTTCTTGTTTATTATTGTTGGGTTTTGTTTGTTTGTTTTTTTCATTTTAAAGGAAAGGATTCTGGGTGGGGATCCTGACCTCCCATAGCGGGCAGGGGGGTACATACTGTGTCTTCTATCCCCTTATATCTGTTTTCCAACATGCTTTCTGTTTTGTCTCGGACTGAGATTACTTGGTTTTGTCCTGGCACTGGCCGGAACCCTAGCTGGGAGATATATTTTTTCCTTGTAAATCATCTCTCTGTTATGTATTATTATATTTGTTATTTTTAATGTATAACGTAAGCATTTGAGTGTGTTCCTCTTTGTTGGATTTTGTGCTTGTGTCTGGATGAGACTTGTAGGTGATTTCAACCTAAGTACATTGGTGGTATGCTCTTGGAATCTACATCTGATCCCTATTTGTTCTCAGTTCCCCTTTGTCTTCCTTTTTCTTGGGTGCTTTAATTGTAATTCTAGAACTTTTTACTATCCCATTTTCTTCCTTTTTACTGGCGCTGATATAACCTAAATGTGTTGCAAGCGTCGTAAAACCCTTAAAAACAACAAACAAAGGAAAAGGATTTAGGATTGTCTCTTTCCTCTAATTTTTTTTTACTGGGTGGGATTCCTGGCCTCCCACAGATGACAGGGCGGTACTTACTGTGTCTTCTATACCCCTTATATCTATTTTCTGTCTTTGTCTTGGTCCAATCATCAGTAACACACTTTATGGTCACCTGGAACGGCTACAAAAGTCGTCTGGCTTCGACGTCATGGCACAAGACCGAAGGGCTAGAGCTCAGGTGGTCGCTGGTTCGGATAAGTAAGTAAGTCTTTGTCTTGGAATGAGATTACTTGGTTTTGCCATGGCCATGGCCGGGAGGGAAACAGTCAAATTTCAGTTAAAATTCATTTATAATTAAAATCATCAGAAGTTTCGGTCTGTCTTACCATCAATACGCTGATGATACGCAATTGTACTGCGTTTCCAATACGAGAAATTTACAAGAAGTATCAGCCAATAGTAAAAATTGTATCCAAAGTGTTAAGAAATGGATGAATGAGAACAGACTGAAACTGAATGATGATAAGACGGAGGTGCTGTATGTGGGGAACAGGAAGTGGAAAAGTGAAACAGATTTGAAGTTGGGGGATGCCTCCATTCAAATTGTTGACAAAGTGAAAAACCTTGGCACATTCTTAGACTGTCGATGGAGCATCAGGTTAATAATTTGGTTAGATCTCTCTTTTTCCAACTAAAAAAGATTGCTTCCATTAGACGGTTCATATCTGAGGATGTGACCAAGCACCTGGTTGTGTCCCTCGTACTATCGAAATTGGATTATTGTAATGCTCTGTTGTTTGGCGTTTCGCAATACAATCTGAAACGTCTTCAGATTGTCCAAAACAGCGCTGCCAGACTAGTATTCATGAAGCGTAGGTGCGACTCTGCCGGACCTCTACTTCATGACCTGCATTGGCTGCCTGTTGAGAAAAGGATTAAATTCAAAGCTTGTGTTTTAGTGTATCGTTGTCTTGAAGGTACTGCCCCTTCCTACCTTTCAGAACTAATTGAAAGATATCCAAAACCCCGCCCCTTACGTTCGGCCAGTGATTCCACAAAACTAGTTGTCCCTCAAATTCGGAAAAATGCTGGAATGAGATCCTTTTCTCATTTCGGACCCTCTATTTGGAACGCCTTACCGCAGAGCATTCGTGAAAAAGAATCTTTGTCTATTTTTAAACGTTCGCTAAAAATATATTTGTTTCGATTTTAGTACCTAGATGGTATGAGAAGCAAGATAGGTTTGGTTTGTGTTGTGTGTTGTGTTGTGTGTGTGTATGTGTGTGTGTACTTGTGTGTGTAAATGAGTATGTTTCAGCCTAAGTAATTTGTAATTTAAGCGCTTAGAGTCTGGTGTCTCGGAATTGTAGCGCTATATAAGTTTTCAGCATTATTATTATTATTATTATTATTATTATTATTATTATTATTATTATTATTATTATTATTATTATTATTATTATTATAACCATCAGGTTTACCCCGAGGACACATATACGCTCTCTCTCTCTCTCTCTCTCTCTCTCTCTCTCTCTCTCTCTCTCTCTCTCTTTCTTTCTCTTTCTCTCTCTCTCTCTCTCTCTCTCTCTCTCTCCTCTCTCACACACACACACACACACATAGTCACACATGTGTGTGTTGAGGCGCATTGGAAATGTATTAATCATGTTAAAAGATGAAGGCATCTTTCTATTCTGTATTTATTGATAAATATGAATGAGATCCCGAGTATTTTTCTTTAATCTGAATGCATCGCCTCACAACTGGATATAAATACTGACTATTTAATTTATTTTTTTTTTATAGATAAACATATTATGAAACTTGGGATAAGTTTGGTTGTTTTGTTGAGGTTTTTTTTTTTCTTTTGGTTTTTTTTGTTTGTTTTTTTTTTTTTTTTTTTTTTTTTTTTTTTTGGGGGGGGGGTTGCTTGTTTGGTTGGGTTGTTTTGTATTGTTTGTTTTTTTTTGTGGGGGGGGGGGTGAGGGTTTGTTTGTCTTTGTTTTGTTTTTTTTTTTTTTGTTTTGTTTTTTGTGCGTGTTTTTTTTTTTTTGAGGGGGGGCGGGTTTTTTTTTTTTTTTTTTTTTTTTTTTTTTTAAGAGAACGGAAATACAGTGGAATCCACATAAATGTGACACTCTTTAAAGTCAACTGCTGCTTTAAAACAACACAGCACGTCTTGCAGGTCCCCAGATTTTCTATTCTTTATCTACACGTGTTCCATTTTTGATAATGGATAAAGTCAAACTTAAAGTCAACCAATCTTTCTTGTCCAGCGGTGTTGGCTTAATCCGATTCCACTGTAGTTTGGTGCGGCTATGTGGTCTTGTGGTATGACACTCGCTTTCGGGTCGGAAGGTCGTAGGTTCGAGCCTCGCACTCGGCGCATAGTTGAGTCATTGGAGAAGGCTGTTAACTCACATCCTCTCACCGTACTCAGGTGTAAAACGAGTACCTGGCCGTTAACAGCATTGTCTTTGTCCAAACAAAATGTGTAATATCGCATAACAGGCGTCATGTCCCGTTCTAAATGTTTCGTGTTGCTGTTGACCTGGGACCCATTGTAAAGCGCTTTGAGCACGTTTAGTGGATATTGCGCTATATAAAAGCTCAAGTAAATGTAAACAACAAACATTCCTAATTTTTTATCTTTTTTTTTTCTTTACTTTAAACTGATTTTTTTGGCATCTTTTCCAACCCGGCATAACTGAGTGAGGTCTTCCCATAGCCCCGTATTCACTTTCTTCTACGATCCACCTATCATATCCCCAAAAGTTCACTTCCCACTAGTGTCAACCTCCAAAAGTCCCTGGTAGTGAACCTCTTGTGTCCTAATCTGGTGGTCCTGGTTGGTGTGTTCACTTCCCCAGCGTAGTTTCTTTATTTTATCATGAAACTGAACTGTTTTGACTATGTCCTATCTGGAGTCTTTTGACAAGAGGGCGACAGTCAGGTGGTTAATCTTTTTGTGAAAGATGTTGAATTTCCTACCAAAATTTTGCTCTGTGAATCCTAATCATACACAGTACTTTTGATCACTGGTTGAATCAGTTTTGTTTTGTTTTTTTGGGGGGTTTTTTTGTTCGGTTTTTTATTGTTTTTTTGTTTGTTTGTTTTTGTTTTGTTTTTTTTTTTTGGGGGGGGGGGGGGGGGTTTGCTTTTTGTTTTGTTATGTTTTGGGTTGTTTTGTTTTGTTTTTGTTTTTTTGGTTTTTTTTTGGGGGGGGGGGGGGAGGGGTTGTTGTTTTGTTTTGATTTGTTTTTGTTTTTTGTTTGTTTGTTTTTTGCCTACTTTCTTTTGGATGCCAAGAAGTGTTCATCTGTTTGTTTTACTGGTGTTGAAGTTTGAATAAAAAGGCTGCTCTGTAAACAATTATTATATGTTGTTATCAGCCGTTTTGTAAGTCAAAATTTGACCCATATCATTTTTCAAATAATAGAATTATTATTTGCTATCATCAGCAGTTTTGTAGATTAAAATTTGGTCCTTATAACTTTTCGAGAAAAAAACCCAACAATTATTATATGTTATCATCTGCAGTTTTTGTAGTTTGAAATCTTGTCCATTTCATTTCTCAAACCAAAGAACTATTATATGCTACCATCAGCAGTTTTGTAGTTTAAAATTTGGTCTGTTTCATTTCTCGAAAAAAAAAAAGAAAAAAAAATATTATGTGTTATCACCAGCAGTTCTGTGCCCACAGAGCATGTGGATTTTTGGGAACATTCTTGGGGAATGTTGTTGTTTTATTGTTGTTGTTGTTGTTGATGGTGGTGGGGGTGGGGGGTGGTGGTGGTGGTTTTTTTTGTGATGTTGATGTGCCCACAGAGCATGTAGGTTTTTGAGTTAAAAAATAAAAAAATTAATAAAATTCAATGTCGAATGAATTCAAATAAAAAAGTATCCTTAAGCCTTTGGGGCCCCTTGGAGTGGGACTTTATCCTGGTTCTATAGGGTGAAAAAAGACAATAGAAAGGGGGCTTGCTATCCTTGGGATAGGACGCTAGTCTATGCAAGGTAGTATCCAAAAAACTAACAGATTCGTCTACCCATTCATTTGCTGGGTGGACACGGAGGTCAGAAATAATTCAAAACTGCCCCCCAGGATCGATCTAGATTCTTTGCGTGTGAAGCAAAAGTACTCTACCAACGGAGCTATAGGGCCCCTGTTTCCCAATACAAGTCACGTTTAATTTCAGCGCAATATCCACTAAATATTCCCAAAATCTTCACAAGGGGTCGTTCAAAGCCCAAAACGAACATTTTAAGACAACACATGATAGCTGTAAGGGGACGTTTTTTAAAATTTAAGTTTTATATTTAAAACGGAAATCCAAATTTTAAATCCCCCTTTCCCCATCCCCTTTCAGTATTTTCCCCAAAAAGGAGGCTTTCCCAAAAAAAAAAAAATAAAAAAATAATAAATAATAAAATTTTCCCCTTTAAATTTTCCCCTTGGGGAAATTTGTTTTAGGGTCTATTCCAAGGGAAGACTGGAATAACCCCGGCGTCAGCCCCAGTCAGCGCCCCAAATTGAGCTAGGGCGAGGTGACTTGCTTTAAGGCCCCACAGCGCCCCCGGCGGGTGATCGAACTCGGTACCCTTTTGGGTACGAAGCAAAGATGTACCTCTGCTGAGCCACGTTGCCCCCAAATCAAACTAAAACTCAAACAAGCTCTTACAAATCAACGTTTGGTTTCATTATTAATTAAAAAAAGATCCTTCTTAACGTTTGTGATGTACAAAAAAAAATTGAATAAGAAATGTATTTTATTTTGTGTAACAAATGTGTCGTTTTTGATTTTAGATAGGTGGGGAAGGAGAGGGGGTTTAAAGTGCTCAAAGGCTTTACAAAGGGCCCTAAACAACAGCAAAGCTTAATATTTTAGGAAAGACGTGTTAAAACGATATATTTTTATTTAAAAAATTCCTTTTTGAACAACGTTGGTCAAAGACTAGGATCCCGTTTACAC
>NW_027625429.1:0-7055 GCF_034508935.2 Berghia stephanieae
TGTTTGAACATATCCCCAGTCTATAAAAATTTTTTGCATATCTTTAACATTCAACGTGTCGAGTTGTAATCGATCTCTTGGTAAGGGGTTTCCTGTACTCATTTTTGGGTGTTGTTGTTGTTGTAGTAACATTTCTTGTTGTGGTTGTAGTTGATTGTTGTTGTTTTTTTTTGTTTTTTTGTGTTGTTGTTTGTTGTTGTTGTTGTTGCAATTTATTCTTGTTAAATTTTGTTCAAACTGTTAGTTACTTTTGTAGTTTTCGTGACATTTTTGTGACGTCCCCATTTTGTAACTGAAACAAAAAACAAGTTATTATTGAGCACACTATTACTACTACAAAACAATTACTATTACTACTATAACACTGTTGCTACTACTACTATACACACTACTACTACTACATACTACTCTAACACACTACTACTACATTACTACTACTACTATACTACTACACTAACTCACACTACTACACTACTACTACTACTACTACACGAGACGCGACGACACTCTACTAACTACCTACTACACTACTACACTATACTACACAACTACTACGGCTACTACTACTACTACTACACACACACTACACACACGCTGCTGCTGCCCCTACTACTACTACAACTACTACTACACACTACTACTACTACCTACTACTACTACAACTATACTTTTACACTACTACTACTACTACTACTACTACCCCCTACTATTTATATATATACTATATTATTTACTACTAAACTATTTACTACTAAACTACAATTCGAAAAAAAAAACTAGACATTTTGCAAAAGCGAAAAGGTTTCAATAAAATAACCCTCTTAAGCTTTTTACGCAAAAGCCGTATAAATATTTGGCAAAATTTATAAAACACTTTTTTTTTATTTTTTTCAATGCTTATATTTTATGTTTTAAATATAATTTTTTTAACAAGATAAATTAGGCATACTTATTGTTCTATGTCATGGTTAAGAGCAATAATACCTTTTATCCATATAAAAAAAGAAATAAAGGGGCCATATTACACATCCGCCCACAACCCAAAATTCCAAAAGTGCCAGGGGATACATCATATCAACCTTTACTCTTAAAAAAAAAAACGTCAAGGTCAGATCTACCAAAAACGCATTTTTCCAAAGTTTCATTAAAAAAGAAAAAAATGGTTTATTAATAAACACATTTAGTCTTTTATAAAACACTTAAAGTTTAAATTTAAAATTAAATGTAAAGGGGAAATTTACCTTTAAAACTTAACTATTTTTTACAAAATAAATGACCCTAAACTATTCATGAGCCCATTATAAGGCATTTTGCAATCCAATTCCAGAATAACTTCTTTTTCAATTTTTCATATGTCATAGTAACTCCCCCAGTTGGACCTCCTCCAATGGGTCTTTGATTTTGCCATTTGTTTTGCTCTTTTCTTTAATTCACGGGGTTTTTTAGGAATACTTTTTTGAACCCCCTCCACTTTTTTATGGGGTTTTTATTCCTGGGGTATGCAAAAAAGGGGATTTTTTGGGAAAGTCAAAAATCTTAAATCTTGTCTCCTTCCCCAAATACTTTTTTCACTTGCATGCCCCTGACCATTTTCCCCCAAACCCCAAAAAATAAAAACAAAAAGAATGTAAGTGAAAATACATATAAAAGATTGCCCCCCTTCTGACCAATCATTTACTTTTTCCGTCATGGGTACAGAGTCTTTTTCTTTGACAAATTTTAATCTGATGCTCCTTTAGGAATCCATAAACGGTTCGTTTTTTCCAAATTGGCGGATGGAGACGTCAAATACCTCTAAAATCATGAAGGTATTCGGTTTTTTGTTCTCTGTGCTAAATTTTGACTGAAAGATAATTCTTTTTTTAAATGTATTAATTCCAAGAAATCGTTCGAGAGAAAGGGGCTGCGTTTTTTAAATTGAAAAACCTGTTCAATGAAAACAATAATTTTGGGGAAAAACGAAGCCCAAAAAAAGCTAATAAAAAGAGGGGGGGTCACATTATGGATGGCTTAATTCAGCCCAAATTGAAGAAGAAAAGAAGAAGGAAGAAGAAAAAGAAAAAGGAAAAAAAAGAAGAAGAAGAAAAAAAAAAGAAAAAAAAAAAAAAGAAAAAGAAGAAAAGAAAAGAAAAAGGAAGAAGAAAAAGAAGAAGAAGAAAAAAAAGAGAAAAAAGAAGAAAAAAGAAGAAAAGAAAAAAAGAAGAAGAAGAAGAAAAAGAAAAAAGGGGAAGAAAAAAAGGAGAAGGGAAAAAAAAAAGGAAAAAAAGAAGGGAAAAAAAAGAGAAAAGAAGAAAAGAAAAGAAAAGAAGAAAAGAAGAAAAAAGGAAGAAGAAAAAAAGGGAAAAAAGGGGGGAAAAAGGGGGGAAAAAAAGAAAAAAAAAAAAAAAAAAAAAGGAAAAGGAAAAAAGGAAGAAAAAGAAAAGAAGAAGAAGAAAAGAAAAAGAAGTTTGAAAAATAATAATAATAATTTAAAATTAATAAAATAATAATATAATAAAAAAAATAATAATAAAAATAAAATAAAATAATAATAAAAAATAATAGAAATAATTTAATAATAATAAAATAATAAAAAATAATAATAATAAAAATTTTTAATAATAATAATAAATAATAATTAATAATCCTCTCCTTTTCTCTCTCTCTATCTCTCTCTTCTCCTCTCTCTTCTCTCTCCCCCTTCCTTATTCTATTCTCTATTACCTTCAAATTCCGTCACCATTTTTCAGCCCAGTATTTTATCTCTACTCGACATTTTGGTCATTTCTTTGATTTCTGTTGAATGAATTTTCTTAAAATGATTTTTGATATTTTGCTTCCCGGTACCGCGCGCCGATCTCAGCATTTGACCTTTGGCAGATTGGGTGGGGACGTTGCCTGGGTTTTCCACGCGTTGTGTAAAGAACAAGGCTTTTTTAAAAGGATAACAAGTTTCTTCTCTCCCCTTTCTTTTTCATACTTTTTTAATTACTATTAAAAGAAATCAGGGAAAAACAGGGAAAACTCTCAATGACAAACAAATTCAGTAATTTAGATTTTACCTACGATATTTTTCATATCGCAACGCAAGATTTAAATTTCAAAAAAAGGGAAAAATCAGCTAAAGATGGGATGAAATTTAATGCATGAAATTTAGACAAAGGCAACCGGGGATGATGCCAAAAGTAATTTTTTAAGGAGAGAAACCAATCCCAAGAAATTTTACAATTTTGAAAAAAAACTTTAAAAATTTGGGCAAAAGTAAGAATAACAAACAAATGGGAAAAAAAAATGCAGCATTTGGGAAAATATACAAAATCAAAATATTTATATTTTAAAAGGGCCACCTAAAAAGCAAAAAACAACACTTTTAAAAAAACAATCTGATCAGTCCCCTTTAAAAAGGAAACAATACATGGGAAATGTTCGAAAGAAAAATAAAAGACGCCTCAATACATCCAACAACGATGTCTAAGAACAACCTCAGGTAAGCTACTGGACCCCCTAACAAATACGACATTCTAAAAAGAACTGAATGTGGGAAATTACATCACCACCAACAACGCCGTCCAAGCTGGGAGGGCTGTCCTCCTCAAAAGAAGACCGATTACCAAAAAAACTTTTATGAAGGATAAAACAACGACGAAATGAGATTACCAAAAACGACAGGAAATAACTGCGAGAACGGCCTTTAAAATGACATGGAAGTCATTAAAGGGAGCACAGAAAAGGGGAAAAAAGCTTTTATTTGATGACCCATTTAAACCAAAAAAAATTAACAAGGATAGTAAAGGGGGAAACGGGAAGTTATTTAGCAATGCTGGATGAACAACCACGAAACGCTTTTACGTTTGAAAACCAGCACAATAACCCTTATGCTACGCATTTGCGTACCTAATGCTCAATGAAAACTTACCACTTTTGAAGTCAAGCTTTTACCTTTTAATGTATAAGCTTCTCTTTTGCGCTATTTGATTGGGGCGCTGATCTTAAATCATCTGCTATACTTTCATCTTCTTTGTCTCTCTTTAGCTCGGGGGCTTCTCTATTTTTATACTTTGTTGACTTTTTACTTGTATTTTATCAGATTGTCCTGGTCTTCTTTTAACAGTTTTTTTTTTTTATTGTTTATTTTCCCCCCGTTCTAGCGCTTTTTTGAAACTGTTATTTCTTTTTTAACTGTAAATTTTTTATGAGGGCAAAGGTTAATCGTCATTTAAAATAAAATTCAATTTGGAGGTTATTATCTAGTGGTAGGTGTGTCAGTGTTGGCGTTGTGTGGGGATAGATAACAATATATATATAAATATTTATATTATATAAATATAATAGAGAGAGAGAGAGAGATAGATTGATAGATAGATGGATTATGGATAAAATAGATGAAAAGTAGATAGAAAGAAATAGTAATTTATAGATAATAATAGATAGATAGTAATAGAAATAATGATAATAATAAAGATAGATGATAGAAATTATAGATAGATGGTAAAAAAAAACAGAAAAAGAAAGCGTGTTAAAATTTAAAACAAAAAATATATCAAAATTTAAAATGTTTTTCGTGGTGACTCGCACCTTTCTGCGCAAAAAGGACTTGAAGCTGTAGTCCAAACCATCACCAATCCCCTTATTCAATGGTCAACACAACGACCAACGTTTTTTGAGTAAATCAAAAATTGTAAATATAAAGTGCTTTCTGGGGGTTTCCCTGGTAAATATACACATCGAAAATGCGTCCCCAACTACTCTGCGACACAAACTCTTCTTTTGGGCTGTTATTATCTGAGATGTTATTGCTGAGACTTTCTTTAAAGTGTATGCCTTGGGTCGGGGTAACCATGGGGAAGATTACATTCAAAGGGGCCCCATTTTTTTGATGTTACTCTGTTGTATCAAAGTCTGATGGAAGCGTGGCACACCTGGGATCAAATGGGATAAAGTTGTTTTTTTTTTTTAATTCGTAGATTGAGTGTTCCTGGTAATGAAAAATTTATATCCTTACTATTTTTTCTTAACAAAAAATTTTCAATTCTCTACTTAACCCCCTTTCCCCCTCCTCCTCCCCTCCTTTCCTTTTCCCCTTCTTCTCCTTCTTCTCTTTTTCTTTTTCTTCTTCTTCTTTCTTCCTTTTCTTCTTCTTCTTCTTCTTCTTCTTCTTTTTCTTTTTCGTCTTCTTCTTGTGTTTACTATATAACTAAAATCCGTAGATCCTCATAATTTTTAAAAAGGGCCCCCACCCACAGTAAACACTTTTTTTTCTTATCATTTTGTGCAAAGACATCCCGCAAAAAATTTTTGGCCCTTTTTTTGCCCGAAGGCCCAATTTTTTCGCGTAAAAAATATGGACGAACCGTTTCAATCCTTTTAAAAAAAATTTAATTCCCAACCTTTTTATCAATAAAATATGTCTAAATTTTTGGTAGACAATTTTAAAAAAGTCATTTAGATTATGTCAAGGGCAAAAAAAATTTTCGTGAATTTACCAAAAAGCCTAAAAAACAGATGTTTGCTCTTTTGAGTGAATATTTCTAAAACCAAGAGCACATATTTTGTCGCAAAAAAAATAGATGCACATTTCACATTTATGTTTAAAATTTCACGAATTTGAAGTTCTTTTTCACTAAATCAAAAACATCAACCCAAATTTTACGCTTCAATGGTGAGAAGAGAACAGCCATTTTCCCACCCCCCGCTTGACACGCAGTGACTTCTCGGCAAGGCTGCCAGAGGGCCAACTTCTACTTGACCAATTTTCGATTAAAAAGTGACTAAATAGATACCGCATGGTTTCGCTACAAGACTGAACCCCTGAAAACAAGGGAATTTGGGCAAACATAAAATTAAATAACCACAAAAAAGTCACTGAAAAAAAAATAAATAAAAAAAATTTTAATAAAAAAATAAAATTTCTATCTTTTGGGCCAACGCGGGGAAATCGGGTCCCCTCTCCACCAAAGTCTTTTTTTTGACATTTTTTAAATTTGTGACGTCATAGGGTGCAAAAAGTGTCGCTATTGTACTTTGTCTTTCCATCAATTGATAATTCGACTTTTCAACAACTTTGACCCCTTTGAAAAACCATCCAATTTTTTCCTTTTCCCCCCCAGTAAATAAAAACAACACAACACGCTCCCCTCTCTCCTCTCTCCTCTCTCTCTCTCCTCTCAGAAAAAAATATCATGTCTCACGGACTATTTTTTATTTAGAATAAAAATTTAGCAGCTTTTTTTCACTCATTTTGTGGGTGTTAACAAAATATAACCCTTCGAATTTTCCAAAAGATCAATATTTTGTATATTTTAAAAAAAAATTTCGTTTATCCTAGCCATACACTCTAAAACGTTTCAAATTGGAACTCTTTTTGTGTTTTAACAGATTTTCTGAGAAATTTTGCCCTAAAAAGCAAAATTCAATTCAATTCCATGTATTTAAAATACGGGCCACAAAACCCATTAAAACGCTGGAAAAGCTCCCATATTTTCCGTATTTTTTTTTTTTTAGTCATCCAAAAAATGACACATTTTAAACTGCATAACTTTTTTTTATGAATGGATTTTCAAAATTCAAAGATTTTTTCCGTGGGGAAAAAGGGGTTTAATTTAAACGAGCATTTCCCCAAAAATTAAAAAAAAAACAAGTCATTGCTACATTTTTCTCCTAAGAGCTCATGAATTTTTTTCTTTGAAATGAATATCGCTGCGATAAATTAGATGATTTATCAAGAAATATGGATTAAAAACGCCGAGCCTGTTAAGTTATAGCCTTTCACTAAACCCCAAAAGGGCGGGTTTTTTTTACGTCATTTTTTGGGTTTTTTCACCCCATGAGTTCGTTTGGGAATGCTCAAAAACAAGTGGACCCATTGGGTTTAACTATGAATACAACTCACGATTTGTTTTTTTTTTGTGGTCAAAACTGGTCTTTGACGTCATTTTTTCGTCTGCCAGGCTATAATTAACGATGCTACGGTCTGACACTATAGATAAATTTTTTATAATCCAAAAGGGTGATAGTTATAACAAGTTCCCTGCTAAAAACCCAAAAAACACAATGCAACGACATTGAAATAAACCCCC
>NW_027625430.1:0-7054 GCF_034508935.2 Berghia stephanieae
TAGCTTGGAAAAAAACCTCTAAAACCCTTTGGAATTTTCCAATCCATGTTCTCAACTTGGGCATAGCACGCTCAAAACCAAAACGATCTTCTAACCCAAAAAGCGATTATCAAATCACGGGCCCAAACCTACCCCAAAAGTAATAACTCCCTTTAAAATTAAATAAATAACAAATTAAATTAATAATAAGATAAAAAATTTTTTTTTTGGGGTTGTAGTAGTTGAAGTTCCATCGTACGCCCGGTACAAAAAACCACAAAATTTTGGGGACAGGCTACACGCCCACTCGTCTTGAAAGGGTCGGGGAGGTCAGAACAATTGATGCCTGTAAACGTGATCGAAGCACCCCACGGGGAAACCTTTACCTGGGAAGAAAAAAACGTACTTTTATGATGAAATGATGAATATGATAAAGATGATGAATGAGATGAAAAAAATAAAAGATAAATGATATGGAGGATAAATAAAAGGATGATGTTTATGTTTGGAAAAATATAAAAAATAATAAAAACTTTTTCCATTTTTTGAAGCAATCTTATAGATCATCATAACGACTACCTTTAGTTTTAGAAAACAAAATTTATTAAAAGGGATTTGGAAAATTTTTCCCTCTTTCGAAATTATAGAACTTTAAGCATCGAAACTCTATAAGGGAGAAAAATGAGGGCCCTTTTTCCTAAAACCAAAGAAAAAAAAAAAAGTGCTCGCCCTTTTAAAGTTTAAGGGGCGAAATAATTTTTTTGGGTAGTATGCAGAATTTTCCAAATCAGGCCCTTTGAAATTTTTTTTTGCCATCCGCGGGTTTTGAATTTTTTCTCAACCCAAACTGTATTAACCAACCCATAAAAGTTCATTTGGTTTTTCACAAATTTGCGTGTTGGTCCGTTATACTTTTTCGGATGGGAATTTTTTGAACTCCTTGGCCAAGCGCATTCTATCTATACCATAAAGAAAATTTTTATTTAAAATTCCACAGTAAATTTCATTTCCACTAGGGTAATTTTACGGGGGGTGTTTTGTAATCAAAAACACAATCATAAACAAAAAATAACTATTACACATAGAAGTTTCTTTTCCATCTCCCCTTAGGAAAAGGGGTGGCCCCTTTTTCGACTGTTTTAAGAGTATTGGCATGAAAAAAAATTCCTAAAAGAAGTAAGATCCCCCGCCCCAAATTTAAAAATTCCCCCCAAAAAAACGGCCTTTTAAAATCCCTTTCGGCCCATTCCGAATTTTTTGTTTTTTAAAGCAGGGCCAAAACCCTTTGGAAACTCGCCTTTTTCCCTTTGTCAATTTTAAAGGCCCCTTTTGGGGAGGGGTTTAAAAATTTAAAAAAAATCAAACTTTTTTAGAAAATTTTTTATCCTTGGGATAAATTCCTTTTTTTAATTTAAATAAATTTTTAAAAAATTTTTAATTTTTTTTTTAAAGATTCCCCTGTTTTTGAAAGACAATTTTATTTTGAAAAAAATTGCCCTAGTTAAATGTGTGCAAATGGGCGTGTGGCCCCGTTTTGGGGTCGGTACGAGTGGGGGTTTTAAAAGGGTTTTACCAAATAAAAAAAGTTTTTAAAACCTTTGGGGGCTTTCGGCCCCTTTAGCCGCCATAAAAGAACACTTTTTTTTTATTTTTTATTTATTATAAAAAAACCCCTTTTAATTCCCTCTGTTTTGTCTGTATTTTTATATTTATTTAATCTTTTCTACGAGAAAAAAACTTATCTATCTTTTCCCCATCTATCTAAAACCATCCCATCTAACTATTTTTAAACTTTTCTTTTCTTTTCTAAACTTTTTCCGTCTTGTCTGTCCAAATAAAAATTAATATTCCAATTTTCTATCTTTTCCCAAAAATTTTCCACCAAAAGCCCCCACCTCGGGGGCACAGGGGAATTTCCAAAAACTCCTTTTTTACAAATCCTTTTGGGGGAAAAAAAAAATCTTTGCAGTTTTTCCTTGTGTCCCACATTGCCCCCCAAAAAACTAGATCAAGGTGGGGAGAAGGGGTTTTTACGAAAAGGGATTAAACCTTTAAAAACCCTCCCTGGGTGAATTTAAACATCAAACCAAATTTCTCCACATCATTTACATCATTTTATCCTCCAAAACAAACATTTATCATCCCCCATTGTCATAAACTAAAATCATTGAAAAATTTTTTAAACAAAAAATTTGGCAATAACATGCGAAAGCCCAAATTTTGAAATCCCTTTTTAAAAAGTAAAAATAGTAGAAAAGCAGTAGGAAATGTAAATTTGTAGTAAATATAAAATTTAAATAGTATAGTAAATATTAAATTTGTAAAAAATAGTAATTTTTTGTAAAAATTGAAGTAATTTTGAGAAATTTTGTATAGGGGGGAGGGGGGGTAGTAGTATAGTAGTAAAATTAAAAAAAATAGTAAATAGTAAAAAAAGTATTTTTATTAGAAATAGAGTAAATTAAACAAAATAAATAAATAGTAGTAAATTTGGGAGGAAATAGTAGTTTGTAGTAGTATAAAATAGTATAGTTTTTTTTAGTAGTAAATAAATAATAGTAGTAGTTTGTTTTTTATTAAATAATTAAATAGTTGTAGCAGTGTAGGGAATGTAGAATAGTTAAGTAGTAGTAGTTTGTATTATTTTGTAGTAAATAAATTTGTAGTATAAAATAAAATGTAGAGTAAATAAAAAAAATAGTTAGTAGTAGTATAAATAGGGGAAATAGTAGTAGTAAAGGAAAAAAGTAGTAAAATATAAAATAGTATTTGTTTGTAAAAAAGAAAATAGTTTTTTTTGTATTAGTAGTTTGTAGTTGGATTAGTTTGTATAGGGAGTAGTAGTTTGTAGTAAATAGTAAGGGGGGGAGTAGGGGAAATAGTAGCAGTAAGGAAAAATTTGTAAATTAAAAAATAGTAGTAAAAAGTTTTAATTTTTTTAGTTTTGTAGTTTAGTAAAATAGTTTGTATCGTAGGGAGTAAAATTTTGTTTTGTAGTTTTTTTTGGTTTTTTATTAGAAAAATAAAATAGTTTTTAGTATAGTAGTTTTAGTAAATAAAATTAAAAAAAATAGTGTAAAAAAATAAAATAAAAATGTAAGTTTTTTTAATTTTAGAAAAGTGAAATGGAAAACAGGCAAATTATGTTGGTAACAACAAAAAAAAGGGAAAAAAGTAAAAAAAATGCCAGAAGACAATAGAGAATAAAAAATTTTTTTCGCGGCGGTTTGGGGGGGGTTTTTTAACCTGCGACCCCTTTTTGGCCACGACAAAAATCCGCCCGGGAGGTTTAGAGCGTGGGCCTTTTTACCGGGGTGAGCATACTCAATGTCTCAAAACGTTTTCCCAAAGTTATAAAGTTTGTGGGGTGAAAAATATTTGGGTATTAAGCTTAAACCCGGGTGGTTCCCAATTTCTTCGCGATGGGTGGCGAAAAAGAATTTGGCGAAACTCAAGAAGTGGGTGGGGGAAGGGGGGATTTTTGAAATGAAATTTGGGGTTTTAAAAAAAGAATATTTTTTTGTTTTTGTGGAAAAAGCTTTACCAAAGGTTAAAAAGCCACGCTCTCAAAAATTTTCCAAAGGGGGAAAATTTTTTCCCTAAACCAAAAAAGGTTTCCCCAGGGGTTTAAACCCCACCACCGGCCCCCGAAAAAAAATTTTTTTATTTCTCCCATTGTTTTTCCCCGGCCACTTTTTCTTTTTCTCACTTCATATCTAGTAAATAGTAGTAAATAATAGTAGTTTTGTTTTTTTTTTGTTTTGTAATAGCAGTAGTAGAGTAGTAGTAAAATAATAAAATAAATAGTAGTAAAATTTTAATTTTGCAGTAGTAAATTTTGTTTTTTTAGTAGTAGCAGTAGTAAAATTTTGTAGTAAAATTAGTTAAAATAAATAGTAAAATAGTAAAAGAAAAAAAAAAAAAAACAGAAACAGAGGCCTCAGTTGTGATCAATCGATTGAGACTTCAAAGGTGAAAAAACCTAATCCTTGTCCTTAGTAAAAATAAATGGAAGTAAACCATCTTCATAATTTGCGATTGTGAGGAGAAAAAGTGGTTAAGAACGGTTACGCTAAGCGATCACTTTAACTAGGTACTCGTATTTCAAGAAAGAGCTGCTTGCAAGCATAGAGCTGTTTATTGCAGACTATCTCCATCTCTTGGCCACCTATAGGAATAACAAGTCGTTCTGATCCTGAAATAACTCTAATTATCTGTTTCTTCAATTTGAAAAATGTAATATCCTGAATCTGATCATTTTGATTTCAAACTCATTTGTCTTCATTTAATTCATACTTAAACAATGCAGTTTGACACACCGGACCACATTCGTTCATACTGATTGCAGCATGTCATTGACCTTTTTCGGGCAGTAAGTAGAAGTAGTTAGTAGTAGTAGTAGTAGTAGTAGTAGTAGTAGTAGTAGTAGTAGTTAGTAGTGTAGTAGTAGTAGTAGTAGTAGTGTAATAGTAGTAGTAGTAGCGTATGGCTAACACGTCCAAATTCATTTCGTTAACCCAGCTTCGAAAGTCTGCCTCCGCCAGTATCAGTAAGTAAATCTATTGGCATAATCCAAATGGTTTTGAACTGAACCTTTTGGTCCGTTGGAAGAGCACAGAGAGTATCATCCAGAAAACTTGAGGTATTCCAACAGAAATATCTACAAGGAATCTTCCAGATCATCTGGCTGAATACGATCTCGGATGTAGGAATCGAGCACTAGAAGGGAGGTAGGGTCTGGAAAGTCTCATTAAAAGGATAAAATTATAATGGTTGTGGTATGTCTGTCGCAGACCTGCAGAAACATTAACAATGAAGGCTTTGCAATGAACACACCAAGGAAAGAAGACACTAGGTCGTCTCAGTAGGCTTGAGAACGTATCACGGAGAGGGACCTTAAGCATAGAGGCCTCTCTGTCCATCGAAGTGGGCCAAAGAATACCAGCGGGCAGGACCAAAATGGAGATCCTTTTGCGTCGCCTCAAATGCTATATAACAGGCCCTGAGATGATTGAGTGAGTGAGTTTTAGTTTAGGGAAAAGAGGAGTGAATTTGGAAGTAATTAAAACTATCAGAATCAGGACAAACACAACACACAGCACACCAAGAAGGTTGACCTACCACAGGCCCCACACTTTTCAGGGCAATAAAGCCAGCCCTAAATCTACATCATCCGTGCACACATTGGGAGTTGAAGCACACTGACTGTTGTCGTTACAGGCCAAGGATCTATCCTCTCTTGTTTGGGAGGGCCCGGACCGCACGACGCAGGGCCTGACGCAAGCGGATGGGGCTGGAGACGCCTCATTTAAATTTGGACCTGAAAACAAAAAAAGGCATAATAAACAATAAGCACATATATAATATAATATAAGAACAAAGAGACGGCTATGTGGTCTCGTGTTTGACACTGGCTTTCGGATCGGAAGGTCCTGGGTTCGATCCTCGCTCGGCGCATAGTTGAGTCCTTGGAGAAGGATCTTTACTCACATTCTCTCACTGTACTCAGTTGTAAAATGAGTACCTGGTTGTTAACAGCGTTGTCTCTGTCCGAAAAAAAATTGTAATATCGCCTAACAGGCGTCACGTCCCGTCCTACGTGTTAAATGTTGCTGTTGGCCTGGGACCCCATGTAAAGCGCTTTGAGCACGCTTAGTGGATATTGCGCTACATAAAAGCCCAACAGTTCAAGCTCAAAAAGAAGCAGATAGAATTGTTCTGTATACCAACAGTTCTTTTTAATCTAGGGGGGGGGGGGGGTGTTGGGGCAGAGAAAAAATAGGGAACGATTCCATTTTAACAGACGACGTGAAACATATAGTTTGCAGATTGACATCGTTTGTTTTAATGTTTTTAAGGGTTTTTACGGCGCTTGCAACACATTTAGGTTATATCAGCGCCAGTAAAAAGGAAGAAAATGGGATAGTAAAAAGTTATAGAATTACAATTAAAGCACCCAAGAAAAAGCAAGACAAAGGGGAACTGAGAACAAATAGGGATCAGATGTAGATTCCAAGAGCACACCACCAATGTACTTAGTTTGAAATCACTTACAAGTCTCATCCAGACACAAGTACAAATCCCAACAAAGAGGAACACACTCAAATGCCTACATTATACATTCAAAACAAAAATAATAATACATAACAGAGAGATGAATTTACAAGGAAAAACATATCATCTCCCAAAACAATAACTATGCATTTGACTGTTTCCCTCCCAGCTAGGACTCCGGCCAGTGCCAGGACAAAACCAAGTAATCTCATTCCGAGACAAAGACAGAAAGCATGTTGGAAAACAGATATAAGGGGATAGAAGACACAGTATGTACCTCCCCCTGCCCGCGATTGACATCCAAACAAATTGACAAAACGTGTAGGTCTAGCGACTCATCTCTCTATTCTTATTACTTTGTCCGTGCCCGACGTCTTTATCGGAAAACGACAGAGGACGGCAGTGCCGGGTCGTCGGAGTCAGTCTCCGGTGTGGGTTAGCCGTAAGTAAGAAACGTGAATTATGATAGCGTGAACAATCACCACGAGATTGGTGTGACATCACGAAATTGTCCCATTATCTAAACGTCTTATCTATGGTTCGCATCCAAGATTATAGATAGAAGTGCGCTTGGCCAAGGAGTTCACAACATTGCCATCCGGAAGTATATAACGGACCAACACACAAACTCTGTGTAGCCAATGAACTTTTATAGTCGGGTTAATACAGTTTAGTGAAACAACTCACAAACGCGGATGGCAAAAACAATAACAAAGGCCTGAGTGACGTCATCTTCGAACTATCTATAATACTTAGGAGTAAGCAGAACAGAACACACTACCAAGTGTTTAACAATGATTGGCGGTTCTTGTGACACATGAATAAAAAAAGACGCACAATGTGAATCAGAGAGCTACCATCCCTTGTGGCGTGGGAAATTCACCACATTATTATTATTATGTTGACCGATGGTGACGCCGTGACATCCGTGGATTATGGATGGAATGGTCATCTCCTTGTTAGCACATAAGGCTAGTGTGTAGATTTACTTAATAAAGTAATTTACAGCCAGTAAAACCCC
>NW_027625431.1:0-7046 GCF_034508935.2 Berghia stephanieae
TTGGAAGTAACAGCATTCCCATTCCTGTTTATATGGGGTTTCTATGTAACTTAGCGTTTCAAAGGTTGACTGTCCCATGATGTGATGATTGTACCGTTTTTAGTTTGTCTTGTCTTTGATCAAAGTGCTTTTATTTACTGTACTGCACCCGTGTCTTCAATATTTTGCAACAGTTCCATTAGCTTTGCCTTCACAAAAAAAAGCGATCCTGATTTGTAAATTTTGTGTTAAAAAGTGACATACCTTTCACGCAATACACTTTTATATTTTCTCCTGACATTAACTCGTGTCTGATTTTTTTACACTTGTTTGGAGTGATGCATTTGCAGTTTCTTTTGGATATCCACGATTTTGTAACATTTGTCTCTGTGTGGCCTTTCATTCCACAATATTGAATTTAATTATAGGTTTTTTGGGTTTTTTCTTATCCAGTATTATTGTCAGTGCTATTTCTTGTTTTGTTTTGATAGGGTCGGCTATGGTCTCTATTGAACTGTTTGTTCCATGGTTTGTTACTATGGTCATCCTGTTTCAACTTGGTGTTCCGAGTGATTGATCGGCTCGTTCTATTTGAGTACTGAACTTTAGGTGTACCTGGACTCTGAGCACCCAGCAGCGTAGTAGGGTTTCCTTCAATGTTCTGCTAAGGGGTGTAATGGATGTGCCGTTAAAGTTTTCTGGGGTAGATTTTTAATTTGTCCAAGTTTTCTTGGCTTTCTCTCTTTAAAAATTGCACTAAATCTGGGTTGCAAGCTTGATAGATTCGATTCTTCGGGCGTGAGATAGTAAAGGCCTGCAAGTCGTTTTGTTTTACGTTGCCAACTCAAGCCACCGATTTAGAAATTGAGTAATTCGGTTCACGAATGTATTAAAGTCTTCTCCACTTTCCCGGTTTTTGCAGTGTGAAACCTTTCCTGGTAACCATCTTCCGTTAATCTAAATCTTTTTATTTAGAGCGTCTTTAATTTTATCCATAGTCATCTGCATCTTCAGTTGTTAAGTATAGAAAACTTTTAGCGGTTCTCCAGATAAGCAGTTAATCAAGGCTGTGGCCCATTTGCTTTCTGGCCAACGATTACCTTTAGCCTGAACTTCGAATCGGTGTAAGAAGGATTCTAGACAGTCGAGCGTTCATCGTATGTTGGCATGCGTGGAAGTTTCACGAAAAAATTCATACTATTTTATGTTTTCTTTCATGACCGGTTTTTGTTTTTTCAATTTCCAGCATCATTTGGGTCCTTTTGGTTTCTTCTTCTGCTAAGCTATTTGTCTTTTTAGTTCCCTTTCTTGGACTCTTTCTTCTCGTTCTTCTCTACGTATTCTTTCTTCATGTTCTTTTTTTTTTTCTACGAATTTTTTCTTTTCTTCTTAGAATTCTTTCTTTTCTTACGAATTCTTTCTTCTTTTTCTTCTTTTACTTTCTCTTCGACCATGAAAATTCTTTCCTGGGGTATTTCTAAGTCCTTTGCGAGACTTAAGTATTTTTATATGCTTCCATGTTGCAATAAATTAGTTACGATATTTTATATATATTATATGTGACAGGATACTGTTACTGACTGTTTTATTTATTTACACTTACTGGAATGAACTGTTCTATTTTAGAAATCTCTCTCTCTCTTATTTCAACTTATTATGTATTTTTGAATTTGATGCCTTTTATCGTTATATCTTATAAAGCAATGTGTCAATCAATGCGGATTATGATTGAGTCAATAACAATGTGTCAATCGCGTGTACTCTAAACTATGTTACTACGAAAAATGTATCACCAATGTGTTGATCGTCGTTAGTTTGTGTACAATTATTCGCAATGACGTAATATACTAGAGTGTGATAACAATAATAGGATGCCAAAATAATCCCAAGTTATCTATCACTAAATATAACACGACGGCTAGTAGACTCCTTTTATTATTATTTAGTTTTTAAAGACTCATTTTCAGAACATAATATATAAATGGTTTTCGGTAACAGTAATATGCCAAAAATGCATTTAAAACAAATCAATATGCAAAACAAATCACGATGTCTATAGTTACTATGTGATGCCAACTCATGTAAAAGAGAATTATGAAGGATATATTTACCAATCAGTTCGTGGCTGGGACTCTCTCTTGTTCATGGTTGTTCAACAATTGTAATTAGGCCTTGAAGAAATGTTTAAAAGTGATTCGAAATACAAAAACAATAAAATATCGTAAGATTTACAATAGTTACAAAATGTTCACAACACTGAGTGATTGGATGATAGGTGAATGAATCGTTTTGGAATTAAACATATTGAAAAAATTCATGAATGAGGCAAAACAAAATGAAATGATGATATAATAACAAAGTGGACAAGGAATGAAATGGAATGAAAAAACTGAGTGAATTGATGAATGAATGAATGGATATGGGATGAATGAAAGAATGAAGGGGGGAATAAATGTATGAATGATTGGATAAATAGTGAATAAAACAATGAATGATGAATTTAATGAATGAATAAAAAAATGAATGAAAATGAATGAATGAATTTTATAAATGAAAAAATGGAAAGAAGGAATGAATCAAAAAATGCTATTCAATTTGAATGAAA
Source organism: Berghia stephanieae (assembly GCF_034508935.2). Lineage (NCBI taxonomy): Eukaryota > Metazoa > Mollusca > Gastropoda > Nudibranchia > Aeolidiidae > Berghia > Berghia stephanieae. The sequence goes on from NW_027625431.1 coordinate 2,585, forward strand.
GAATGAATGGATAAATTTGCTATTCCATTTAAATGAAAAATGAAAAAGAAAAAAAAATTAATCCTGTAAATAGGGAGTCAATTAAAATAGATCAATGGGGGAATTAAAGGGTTTTTTACAATTTAAACTTTAAGGGGAGTGAAATAGAATTTAAATAAAAAAATAAATTAATTTTTATATGTGTCCCCCCAAAAATTTGGGGCCGTTTAGTTTTAAAAGCTACCACTAGCATAAAGATTTTGTGAATGGGCCCCCAAATTTCTAGTTACTAAAATGAAAAACAATTAAGATTTTTTTAAATGAAATAAAATAAGATGAAATTTAATTAAAAGAAAAAAACAATGATCGTGGAGTTACAAAAAGAATATGAATATTTTACGTAACTTATGATAATATGTCAGGTTCATAATTTTACTTTTCCCAGGCGTTGATGGGCTTGGATGATTATTCCTCTGATAACAGGATCGGACTCGAAAAAAATTCCACTTCCAGGCAATTGGTAAGAAGTTATTGTGTAGTCCTTGACAGCGGGGCTTGGGGTTTGATCCTTGAAGATTATACAAATCAAAGTTAAAAGCTCGGCGTCTTAATGGTTTTAAGATTAAAAATTACAAAGTCCAAAAGATAAAAATCTTCCAGTATATATATAGGAAAAGAGGATGGCCGTCCGGCATAGTTGTGGAGAGAAAGTGGTGTCAAATGTTAGACCTATCAGCTTTTATAATAAAGTGGCTACGTGACAGAATGTAGAACGAAAGTATTCACTAATTAGAAATTAATTCGAGGGAAGGCTATAAAAGGAAAGACGATCTAATATTAGAAGGTAAGTTTATCTAAGCTAACCGAAATTTTAACGGAGTGAGATGAATTCAGTCTTAAAAAAATAAAATTTAATAAGATAATTGTGAACAACCTTAACTGTACAGATGAAAATATTATTTTCTTGTATGAGTTATATTGGAAATTGCCTAAAAATAAATGTTGAATCATATTTTCAAAGGGATTGAAATGATAAAATTAGGCAATATTCCACAACACATTTAAACCTTTTAATCAAGATCATTAAACGAAAGACCCAGGGGACGTAACAAATAAAATGCTCGACTACAATAACTGCTTATCTTTCATGTAAGGAATATTAAATTTTGGTAACCAGATAGGAAAATAATTCATGTTTGATGAAGGAGAAAACTCTTTGTTTTAATCAGCAATAAAAGCTTTTTACCACCAAATCCTAAAATGTTGAGGGGTTTTAAAGTTGAGCTTTAAAGCTTTTATATAGTGAAATATCATCAAGGGGTGCTAAAAGCGCTTTAAAAAGGGCCTAACAAGCAACACGTAACTGCAGGACTACACTTTTTACTCTGTTTGGCGATATTACAATTTTTTTCCCGACATAGACAAGGCTGTTAACAGCCGGTACTCATTTTACACTTGAGTACGGTGGGAAAATTTTGAGTAATGAGCTATTTTTCAAAGACTCACTATGCGCCAAGCGAGGTCGAACCAGAACCTTCATGCAAAGCGAAGTTGTCTAAAAAAACCATACCGGGCACAAGACTACATGGCCGTTAAAGATATAGATAGATGATACATTTTGAAGAAAGCGTGTATTTTGCTTTAAAAAAATAATAAATATATAATAATAATAAAAATATAATATAAAATTTAAAAATTATAATAATAATTAATAATTATGTAGTAAATATGGGAATTGGGGGCATTTATTAATTGAATTGTTATAAGTTTAAGTATAACTGTAAATGAACAGATATTTTTCTATTAATTTTCTTTTTATTCTTCTTTTTTTTTCCTTTGTTTTCTTTTCTTTCTCTTTCCTTCTTTCCACTTTTATTTACTGTTTCGATATACACAATTAACTTTATTGTTTTCAATTTGTTACAATTGGGCAATTCGACACCAAAGTTATTCATTATCAATTGGTCGTTAATAACATTAAATAATTAATCAGGTTAATCAGTAACGAAACAATCCCTTGGTTTTTCTGTACCCTATGAAATATTAAGTTTTATTGTGAGGCGAACGTTGAATATTATTTTTCTTTAAAATTTAAACGACAAAACTTCTAAATAATAAATTCCCGGTTTATCTTTTTTGTAAATTTAATTTAAGCGTTGATTCTGGTGTCTTGATTTCCCTGGGCTCATAAAGTTTCAGCATTTATATTTAAATTTAATTATTATTATTATTTTTTTTATTTATTATTATTAATATTATTATTTAATATTATTTTATTATTATTTTATTATTTTTTCTTTTCTTTTCTTTTCTTCTGGGTGGGGTTCTGACCTCCCATAGTGGGAGGGAGTACATATTTGTGTTTCTATCCCTTTTTGTTTTTCCTGTTTGTCTTTGTTTGGAATGAATAACGGTTTTTTGGGGAATAATAAAAAATTTAAAAATTTTAGAGTTTATTTTTTGTAAATATTTTTTATTAATTAATTTTTTTTTAATTTTGTGTTGGTGATTCCCCCTTTTTTGGGGTTTGTTTGGTAGTTTTTTAAACTGCCCCTTTTTGGGGGGGTTTGGTAAATTGTTTTTTGTTCCCGCCCCCTTTTTTTTTTTTTAAAAATTTTTTAAATTTTATTTCCCCTTTTTTTTTTTTTTTTTAAAAAAAAACCCCCAAAAAAAAAAAAAATTTTTTCCTTTTTTTTTTTTTTTTTCTTTTTTTTTTTTTTTCTTTTTTTTTTTTTTTTCCTTTTTTTTTTTTTTTCCCTTTTTTCTTTTCTTTTTTTTCTTTTTTCTTTTTTTTTTTTTCCTTTTTTTTTTTTTCCTTTTTTTCCTTTTTTTTCTTTTTTCTTTTTTTTTTTTTCCCTTTAAATATTTTTTTAATTTTTTTTTTATTTAATGTATTAAAATACCATAGTAGACAATATCAATAAAACAAAACAAAACAATATATATATAAAATATATATCTATAAAAAATCTATATAACAAAATAAAATTATATATATAACATTATATACCTACACTATATACTACACAAAAATATACTATATAAACAAAAATACAAATATAACTGCTCTAACTAATATGTACTATACTACTACACTAATATATATACTATCTAATACTATACTATATACTTATTTTTAAACCCCGTGAACGCAGACAAAGAATAATGTTCATTGCCCACCAAGGTGGAAAATATAAAAAATAAGTTTTTTAATATTATTTTTACTATCTCCTAGTTGTTTTTAAAAATGATCAAATAGCATCTTGTTGTAGTTATTGATTTTAAAACGGATTAAAATGAAAAAAATAGGCAAACTTTCCCAAAATTTTTAAACCCCTTTAATAAGACCCTGTAACAAAACGATAAGGGGGACGTAACAAAAAAAATTGTCGACTACAAACTGCTTATTTTTCATGTTATCGCTATGTAAGGATTATCAAATGGGTAAACCGATTGGAAAAAAATTTCTGTTAGACGAAGGAGAAAATTTTCTTTATCAGAATAATAGTTTTAATACCAAATCATAAAATGTTGAAGTTTTAAAATTGAGCTTTGGTTTTATTATGCTATCCATAAACGTGCTAAAAGGGGTTTGCAAGGGTTCCGGCCAACGAAAAAACGTAACTGTGGACAAAATTACTCGGTTTTGGGGATGTTACTTTTTCGCGACAAGAAAGGTGTTTAAGGGAGGTATCATTTTACACCTTTAGTACGTGGGGGGAAAAGGAGAAGGCTTTTTTCAAAATAATTGGGAGCAAGCTAAACCCAAGACCTTCCCATCCGAAAGTGGTGTCATACGCAAAAACCCAAAGCGCACAAAATAATACCCCAAAAGGGGGGGTTGGCAATTTATTTTAAAGGGGGCACAAATCCCAAATACAGAAACAAATTTATTGGTCTAGTTTAAATTTTAATTAATTTGACCCACTTTTTATGTGTGTGTGTTGTGTTTTGTGTGTGGGGGGAGGGCGGATTGCAAATTTTTTGATATATGTGCGTGTATTTGTGTTTTGGTGTATGTGTGGTGTGGTGTTGTGTGTTTGAATATTTAACGAGAGTACTCACAAAAAGCATCAATTATCTTTGGGCAAAAATTGTCTGGTAAATTTACCCGTTCATTTTAAGATACGACGCACATGTTTTTCCAAAAGATTTTTATATCTACAACATTGAAAAGTTTATATTTAACGCTCGTACATGGATTTGATTTTAGAATGTTTTTTCATGCCTGAGAATTGGGAATATCAGATCCCCCTTTTTGTCGTTATGCATAATCAAAAAACAAGCAATAAAAAAAAATGAAGGTTTTACGGCTTTATGGAGTAAAGCCATTAAATTTTTAAAAAAATCTTATTATGGCGTTCTCCCCCGGGAGTTTAAAACTAATTAAAATTCATGGTTTGTGTGGCCCAAATCTTTCCCATTTTTTCTTGAGGGAAAGTGTCGGAAATTTATTTTCAATTAAAAAAACAAATGAAATTTT
>NW_027625432.1:0-7045 GCF_034508935.2 Berghia stephanieae
AACTTTACGGGATTTGTTGATGGGATCGCGAATGGCAAAAAAAAAAAAAGAGAGGGGGGGGGGGGGGGGGGTAAGGGATTAACTCAAGGGTAAATATATAAATATAAAAATTTTAAATATTTTATAAAGAAAGAGAAAGAAGAGAAAAGAGAGGGGAGAGATATGGTAATAATTTTAAATATAATAATATTGGATAACAAAATAGACAAATAACAAATAAAATAGATAAAGAGACAAAATAATAAAATAATATAGTTTGGGTGTTAAAAATAATAACTATAAATAAAATAAAAAAGAAGGAGGTTTGTTTACAAATCATTTATAAAGAATTACGTGTTTTTCATTAACTAGAACAAACACAACTCCATAAAAATATTTTTTTAAAAAAATTTGATAAAAGCGTATTAAAATTTTTGGGCAAAAATTCCGCCATAAAATATCATCAAATTAAATATCCCCATCTTAAAAAATTTCTAAACCTGGACTTATGAAACTTTGCGAATCCTACTGGTTTTTTAAAAAAATTAATCATTTTAATCGATCAAATATTTAATCATTTTCTGCCAAAATTTTTTAAATTTTTGGGGGTTTTTTTTTTTCAAGATACGTAAAATGAACGCCAAATGTTTATTCAATTTGAAGGTACCGACTTTTTTTTTTCGACAAATTATTCATCTTTTTTCCCCTTGTTTTCCCCCAATCCATTTTCGATTGGGGTTCTTTTGTTAAATCAAAGGGTCAGGGACACAAAGACCTGCCTTTATCGAACATTTCTTTCCCCAAACTATAGAGCTAGGTTTAGAAAAATACTCTTAAATTCCCGCCACCGGTAATATTTATCACCAACACCTAAAAAATTTTTAAAACCCCTTAAACGTTATACCCTGATTAATAACTTTTGGGTAAATACTCACTAATAAGGCTGTTTTAAAAAAAATAACAAAAACTATTCTACAAAAAACCACAATACGTTCCAAGAAAATATCATCTTTCAAAGGGGGACCACACGGTTTAAAGAAGAATCTGAAAGTTTTTTTTATGAAACAGCCAACAAATAAAAAGAAAAATTACAAAAAGAATATCATTTAAAAAAAAACGCTACCTGTCTCACTGGGAAAAAAAATTTCCCTCAAAAAATCAATTTTTAAAAAGCTTTTAATAGCCAAATCCACAAACTGCACAAACGCTCCCGGGCAACAGCAACAATAACCCCCAAACAAACAAACCTTTTACATAATACCAAATTTTATTCCGACGTGAAAACGCGAAAGGGGCCTCCCCTTTTTCAACCCATAGTAGAGAATTAGAAAAACCTTACCCAACATTAAAACAGCGCCGACGACTCGAACCCAGGCCTTCCGACCCAAAAAGGGGATTCAACCCAAAAAACCACATACCCACGTCCAAATTACTCATTTTTTTACTTTTTTTTTTTTTTCGTTTTTCTTCTCATTCAGCTCTTGGACTCGCAAAAAGTCACGTGATCCTCTTTCGACAGGGCAAAAAAAATTAAATTCTATAACCCAAAATTTAAAACCCTTGCCGCGCCATCACCACCAACGACAAGGCACCATTAAAGACTGACCATCATTCCTAAAACCCAACTTTTCCCCCGGGCGATCCGCATACGCCAAATACAACTTTTGGGTTTCTATCGGATAGCTTAAAAAGGAAAAGGAAGCATCTTCATAAATAAAAATTCTTTTTTCTTCTTTTTTCTTTTTTCTTTTTTTCCCCTTCCCTTTTTTTTTTTTTTCTTCTTTTCCTTTTTTTTCTTCTTTTTTTTCTTCCCTTCTTTTTTTTCTTCTTCTTCTTTTTCTTTTTCCCCTTTTCTTTTTCCTTTTTTTCTTCTTTTTTTCCTTCTTCTTCTTTTTCCCCTTTTTTTTCTTCTTCTCCTCCCCCCCCCTCCTTCTTCTCTTCTTCTTCTTCTTTTTCTTCTTTTTTTTTCCCTTTTTCCCCTTCTTTCTTTTTTCTTTCTCTTTTTTCTTCTTCTTTTCTTCTTTTTCTTCTTTTCTTCTTTCTTTTTTCCTTCTCTCCCCTCCACTCCTCCTTTCTTCTTCTTTTTTCAACTTTTTCTTCTTTTTTTTCTTTTTTCCCCTTTCTTTTTTCTTCTTCTTCTTCTTTTCTTCTTCTTTCCCCTTTTTCCCCTTCTTCTTTTTCTTCTTCTTCTTCTTTTTTCTTCTCCTTTTCTTCTTTCTTTTTCTTTTTTCTTCTTCTTCTTTTTTTTCTTCTTTCCTTCTTCCTTTTTTTCTTTTTTCTTCCTTCTTCTTCTCCCTTTTTTTCCTTCTTCTCTTCTTTTTTTTTTAAAGGGTTTTGGGGGAAATTGGGGATATTGCCTATATAAACCAATTTTATAAAGCCAATTTTTAATTCTGCGGAAAATTTTTGATTCTAAAAAGCATTTTTAAAAAAAAAAAATTTAAAAAAAAATTTTGAAATCTTGGAAATTTATTTTTGCCCCCATCGTCTCCAAACGGTACTAGTCTGGGGGTTCAAAGGGTAAAATTAATTTTGCCAAAAAATAACTTTGCGACATTTTTTTGTGATCTGTTCTCAATAAAATTCGTCAATAATCTTTAGACGGTAGATCGGGGGGGGGGGTTTTTTTTGGGGGACTGCCGTTAAGAATATGGATGTAGGGATATGTGATGAGGAGATATAGGGATTATTATTATTATTATTTTTTTATTATTTTATAATGATATTATTTTTATTTTTTTTTTTTAATTTTATTATTATTATTTTTAAATTATTATATGTTAGAATAAATTGAGAATGAATGAAGTGATATGATGATGAGGGTGATAACATTTTTGTGAGTATAAAAATTATTAAAATATAATATATAATATAATGGTTTGTTTTTTCTTGGGGGGACAAACCCTGGGGGGGGGGGGGGGGGGGGGGGAACACTAAATGAATTAAAATGAGGCCGGGCTTTTAGCCAATATAAAAAAAAAAATTAAAATAATAATAATAATAATAATAATAAAATAATAATTAAAAATAAAATAAAAAAAATAATCTAAAATAATGCTGAAAATTTATATACGCGTAATTTTCTCGAAACCCTCAAAGCCTTAAAATTTTAAAAACCCCCCAAATCCTTTTACTGTTTTATTTTGGGGATTATAAACTAATGAAAAAAAATTTATTTATTTTTTTTCTTTTTTCCCCCCGTCCCCCCATGTTAACAAACAAGCAAAATTGGAGGGGGTTGGATCCATTCAAAATCACCGGGAACTCATATACTAAGTTCGGGTTATCTCTTTAGGTTTTGGGGGCTTTTTCCCCACAGAAATATTACCTTTCGCCTCAAAAACCGGGGTATTAAAAGTCGGTTGGGTTAAATGTTGAAAAAAATTGCATTTTTTTAAACCAACTACAACTTTGTTTTTTTGTATTTTTTATTGGGGGAAAAGGATACCAAATTTTTGGGGTCTAATCCCAAAAATTTATATTTTTCACCAGTTTAACTTTTAAATTGGGCTTTAAAGCATCTTTCTTTCCATAATACCGTTTGAAAACGGGGGGCCATATATTCTTTTCAAACCAGCCATTGTAAAGTAACCTCCCTTTTGACCAAAAATCCCTCAAAATGCCACCCTTTTTTTGCCAAAAGAAAACAAATCGGATGTTTTCCATATTCAACCAATAAAAAAACTTTTTCCGAGCTATACTAACGACAACTCACTAACCCACAAACCTAAAAAATACGTCAAATTCCATCCCAAGGGGTTCTTTTTTTCAGGGTATATTTAACGGGAAACGACGAAACAAAATACAGGAAAAATCTGATTGGGTTTAAGCCAATAAAACGGGGGTTACCATCAATTGGGTTTAATAGTCCGATTCACGTCCACAGGGAACCGGGGCCCTCTTTTTAAAAAAGAAAATGGGACTTTTTTATTCTTCCCTCTGCAGAACTTTCTATCCTTTTAACAAATGTGTAAAAGTCAAAAAATGATCAAATTTATGTGTGTTTTTTTTTCCCTCTGGATACCCTTTTTAAGTCCCGGGGAAATATTCATACGGGGGTCCCCCATTTTCCGATATTTAGAGCCAGTGTTACTAAATTTCATCGTCATTACGAGGGGAATATTTACACTGTTGAAGCATTGTATGTGTAACCCCCCGGTTTTGTTCATTTGCGGCTTTCATTGTTTTCTCTTTTACCAAAAAAAAGGGGTAATAGTACTTAAATTCTGACTATTTTGGGGTTTTCTTGCAAAACATTTTTAAGAAACCTTGACTGTTTTTTTATAAAATACAAGGGTTTAAAAAAAAAAATAAAAAAAAATAAAAATTTCGCGGGGTTTTTTTATTGATTTTGTGACCTCAAAATAAACGCAAGGACTTAAAATAATATCGGTTTGAAAAAACCCAATTTGATAAAAATTTTAAAAGGGTGGCTTCATTGTTGAATTCCCCTTCTCTCTCTCTTCTCCCTTTTTTTTATAAATATATAAATATATATATAAATATATTATAAATTATAAATTTTAAATATACAAAAGAAAGAGAAAGCGATAATTTTGGAAGAAATAATATTTTATATATACGTTCATAAATTTTTGGGGCTTTGGGGTTTAATTTTCCAAACACCGCGAAAGTTTTTTTTTTTTTTATTACATCCTGGGCCTTTTCTACCATTTAATTTTCAATCATCTCATCACTCATCCATCATCATCACATCATCACATCTCATCATATCATCTTCCCCAACATCATAATCTCATCAGCACACAAGCCACATCACACACTATTTTCATCATCATCCTCACATCAACATCAAACATCCATCAAACACATCAAAACATCATCATCAATCATCTATATCAAAAATCATCATCACACCCTTTACTAAAAATTAAAAAAAAAAAAATTTTTTAGAAAAAAAATAATAACCGCCCCCTCCCCCCCCCCCCCCCCCCCCCCCCCCCAACCCTCTTTTTAAAAAAATTTTTTTTTTTTTTTATTCACAAAAAAAGTTAATATTTAAAGCTCGTTTTTTAAAAAAACCCCTGGGCCCAAAAAAAATGTTGTCCACGCACAAGGGAATCCAAAGAAAACGAATTTAATATTTCCACATCACCTTTTTAAATTATACAACCCCCCCGAGTAGAAACCCCCCCCTCACAGAGCCATCTTTTTTTTTTCTCCTTCGCCTTTCCAACAATCATGTTTTTTGTTAACATCGTTTAAAAAAAAAAAGATATATTTTTGTTTTGTTCTCTTTCCTGCCTGCCTCCCCCTCCTTGCCCTCATCGCTACCGTGACGTTGTAAATTCGGAAAATTTTGGCCCTTTTTAAAAAACGAAACACATTCATCATTTTTGGGGTTAGGTTATCAATGTTGGAGACCATTCTTCCGTACTTTAAAAAAAAATATTTTAAAGTTTTTCTTAAAATTTTTAACTTTTTCTTAAAAAAACCCGATGGTTTTTAAAACATCTTTTTTTTTTTTTTAAAAAAAACTCTCAACCCCAGACTTCAGATAGTTCTTTTTTAAAAACGATCATTTTTGAAAAACGTTTTTTTAAAAAAACCAAAAATGTTAAAATGGGGGGGTTTTTTTCCATTCCATTTTTTTTTTTTTTTCCCTTAAAATTTACTCTTTTGCCCAATACACCGAAAAAAATGAATTATCTTATATTTTGGTCAAAAACTTAATTTAAAATCACAGGGAAAAAGATGACCTGAAAGTTCAAACATTCAAAAATCTTTGACGAGTTAAAAATAAAAAAAATTTTTTTTTTGAAGTAAAGTTTTAGATTAATATTTAAACAAATTGTCGGCCGACGGACTATTTTTAAGGCTGACATCCAACCCTTTGGGGCCAAGTTTAAACATTGTTTAAGGGACATTTTGGGGGTTTTTTTTTTTTTTTTTTTTTTTTTGGGTTTTTTTTTTTTTTTTTTTTTTTTTTTTTTTTTTAATTTTTCATTCAACAATAAATTATAAGGAAATTTTGGTTTTATCAGACCGAAAATAATGATTCGAAATGATTTTGAGCCAACTAAAACATGCAAGGAGACACCTGAATAACGATGCTTAAAAGGTGACAATTTTTTTTTTATATTCCCCTTTTTAATATAAAAACCGGGCCCCCTAAGAACCACAAATTGCCATTTAGCGGACCAACACACAAAACTATTTAACCTTAAACTTTAATCATTTTAATTTCAGTTAATGGGATTATCAAAACGCGGTGGCAAAAAGCAAAAACAAAGACCCAATACGTCAACTTCATTCATCTATAAGTTTTAAAAGATGGCTACGGATAAGTGACAGGTTAAATTTTTTTTATTTTCTTTTTACTTTCAGAGGTTAATTTGTTTTATGAATTAGTCACTCAGTCTTTTTTTTTTGCTTTTTTGACATCCCATTTTTGTGAGTAATTCTCCTAAACTGATAAATCAAAAATAAACGTTAAAAATTTTTAAAATGGGGGGTTTTGGTCCGTTATATTTCTGGATGGCAAAAGTTTGATTTTATAGCCACACAACATTATAGAACTCTGTACAAATTTTCTGGGGCGGAAAAACAAAAAACAAAAAAAACAAAAAAACAAAAAAAAAAAAACAATCAAAACAACATCTCTATCTGGAATGAAAACGCAAAATGTGATTTTAAAAATCGGGACCCAAACTTTTTGGGGTGTCATGCCATAGAATCCCAAAGATAAAATATCAAAAAATTTTATAGTTTTTTAAAATCACACCGCAAGCACTTTTTTTAAAATTTTAAAAAAATTTTCTCGCATAACTTTTAAATTTGAAAGAATACAATGCCACACGGCGAAGCCCTCTTCAAAAAATGTTTTTTTTTTCACTATTTAATAGAAAACAATTGCTTCCCTTGAAGCAATAATTTTTAACAAAATAAAAAATTCACATTTGATTTAGAATCCTTTCTACTACAAAATTACCCCCCCAGACAAACACACCACCCCACAAAACCCCAAAACACTCTCCTCCTCTCCCCTCCTCCCCTCCCCCTCTTTTTCTCTCCTCTCTTTTTCCCTCTCCCCCCCTCCCCCCCC
>NW_027625433.1:0-7039 GCF_034508935.2 Berghia stephanieae
TGATAATTGTTTAGATCTAAAGCATATACTAGTATTTCTTTATTTAAAAAAAGAATTAATAAATTGAGTTTTTAATACAGGGCATTATATCCATTTATTAGACTCAATGCGATTTAACCCTCTCCTTACCACCTTCAGCAAAATCGTCACTTTTATTACGAAAGAATATGCATTTTAGTTACTCAGATTTATTTTGTACATCGCAAACTTTTAAGAATGAATTTTGTTTAATTAATAAGAACATGAAGTTGTTTTGTAGAGTGTCTTGTTTGAGTTTAAAAAATCAATTTTTCTTCTGGGAAAGCCTGCCATTTTAGGAAAATACTGAAAAAGATCAGCAAGGAGAGAGTTAAAGGCCATCAACGACATTACACGATGGACGCTCCATTATATTATATTATGACAGGCGTTATTCCAAGTTTTTCGACTCATCCTCGCGCCTCATAGAGCTAGAATGGTACTCGAACCCGGGACCGACCTAGTGTCATACAACAAGATCACAACAACAACAGCAACAACAACAACAACAACAACAACAACAACAATAACTACTACTACTACTACTACTACTACTACTACTACTACTACTACTACTACTACTACCACTACTACTACTACTACTACTACTACTACTACTACACTACTTACATACTACTACACTACTACTACTCACTACTACTACTACTACTACTACTACTACTACTACTACACTACTGATGCTGCTGCTGCTACTACTACTACTGCTACTACTACTACTACACTACTACTACTACTACTACTACTACTACAACTACTACTATTACACTACACTACTGATAATAAAAAATAATAATAATTTAATAATAATAATAATAATAATAATAATAATAATAATAATAATAATAATAATAATAATAATAATAGTACTACTACTACTACAAAACCCCAAACAACCTTGAGCTTTTATACAGAGCAATATCCAATAAACGTGTTCAAAGCGCTTTACAAGGGGTCCCTAGCCAACAACAACACTTGACATCTAGGACGAGATATGACGCCTGTTAGGCGATATTACAATTTTTCAGACAGAGACAACGCTTTTAACAGCCGGTAATCATTTTACACTTGAATAAAATGAGAGAATGTGAGTAAAGAGTCTTTTTCGAGGACTCAACTCAGAGCGGGACCCGAACCCACGAACATTTTGATCTGAAGGCGAATTTCATACCACTAGACCACATAGCCGCACTACTACTACTACTACTACTACTACTACTACTACTACTACTACTACTACTACTACTACTACTACTACTACTACTACTACTACTACTACTACAGCCACCACGACTATTCATATAGATTTACATCGACCATTATTTATTCTGTTTTTATCATCTTTTTATTTCAACACTTTATTTATTTAGTTATTAACGTCCAAACCCGTGAAGAAGAAAAGAAGGAAAAGAATCGTCAAAGTACTGCTTTGATTGTGTGTGGTCCGGGCTTCATTCAGTCTCCTGTTTGCTGCTCTGTCGAGTCCTGTCACTCGCAAGTGCCATTAGGCGATGATGATTATATTATTGTAATAATAAGGATAATAACAAAAGAATAGAAGTCAAACTACATCAGGCTTTGATGTTTAAACACTGTGTAAATATTGGATACGCCACTGACTGACGGAGCAGGACCACACCACTGGCGAGATGGTTTTTCCCCTCAGAAGACATTCAGTAGTTTACATTTTATGAGCTTCAGAAGTACTGTTCTGTTGTCTGAAAGTGTAGTTGAGTTTCTCTTTGAAAGGTAAGCAGTATTTTGATTCATAATTTGATTTTAGGATACTGCTATGTTGATTGAGAGTGATAGTCGAGTTGACATGACTATTTTAGACATTAATTTGGACTATCCTATCAGATGTTATGCCGTAATGAGAGCTTTCACTTTCTTCAAGGGCGTACGTACTCTAAGATGGCCCGTTTTAAAGGGCTGAGACTGTTTTGCGTTGTTTACCGGTGATTAGGCGCCACGGAAATGGTGTAATATTGTTTTGTAGCTTAACCCCTCAACGACGAAATATATAAACCTGAGCACTTATGTAGCGCAATAAACACTAAAAGTGCTCAAAGAGCATACAAGGGAACCCTAGCCAACAGCAATACATAACACGTAGGACGAGACATGGCGCCTATTGGACATTATTACCTTTTTTCCTCACAAATCAATGCTATTAATGGTCAGGGTGCACCTGAGTACTGCGAGAGAATGTTAGTAAAGAGCCTTTTTTCCGGGACTCAACTGTGGCGCCGCCCAGAGCGGGGTCGAACCCAATCCCGTCCGATCCGAAGGCGAGTGTCATACCACAAGACCTCAGAGCAGCTCAAGAATGATATATGGAAGACAGATAGACGGCTAGATAGATATAAAATAGATAAAAGATAGATAAATAGATAGATAGGGACGGACACACACATGCACACACACACGCACACACACACACACACATAGCCCGAGAGAGGGAAAGACATATATATATATAATATATAATATATATATATATATATAATATATATATATATATATCGTCACTCTCTCCAATTATTGATCACGGTGATTTGATTTTAACCAGTATAGCTGGATGAATATATTTCCTTTTTCACCATAAAGGACGTTAAAACGATGCGATTTGACTCAAAAGCGAATCCCGTATTTCTCAGCTGTTATTGTTCGCAAGTCCCAAGTTGAGATGTACTTATTTTTCAACGGAGTATGAATGAGAGATTATTAGTAAATAGCCTTTTACAAGGATTCAACCATGCGTCGCTCAAAGCAGGACTCGAACTCAGGACCTCCCGATCCGATGACGAATGCCATACCACAAAACCACATAGCCGTTGCTGAAGGCTATGGATATCGTGTAAAGCGCTTTGATCACATTTAGTGCATAAGGACATCATTCAGAGCCACCCGTTTCTATGGTGTGAAATGGGCAAAAGCAATTGCTTCCTATCCTTTGGATAGGCGCTAGTCTATCGCAAAGTACTTTCAGCCAAATCTAACAGACACAGCAGCCCATTCACTGCTGGGTGGACAGGATGGTCAGAAAAAATCTCGACAGCATCCGCGATCGATCTTTGTCTCTTTGCGTGTGAAGCGAGTGTTCTACCGATTTAGCTATCAGGGTTATAATATATATATATATATATAAATATAATATATATATATATATATAATATATAATATATATATATATTAATCACAGGCAAAATCAAATCGAACACCGACTATAAAGGATTAACTTGTCCAGTTTGTTGAGTTTAATACTTGGTATGTCACGTTAACTCTCCTGGATCTTGAGTCTTTAGGCAAGGATCATTAATGGTTGTCCATCCATCCACTCCTAAACCTTTTCGTCTTTATTTACTTTTCTTTTTATCCATTCTTTTTGAGTACCTAAATGGAGTTTGATGGGACACCAAGGCAAACAAGTGGAACGTGGCTGGTGTGTCTCAGTTTTATTTGTTGTTGATTTCCACCAGAGCGAGTGTTAACCTTCTCCTTACCAACCATAGGAAAATCGTCATATTTGTTACGATACGGATAACATTTCTCTCATTCTTTTGTACATCACAAAATTGAAATAATCTTTTTTTTTTTTTGGTTTAGCTATAAAATATTACCACTGTGTTGTAGAGCTCGTTTGCTAAAATATTATGTATAGCAAGAACTAATAGCTTTTGTGTTTGAGTGGCAAAAAATCTCTTTTTGTGGAGGGGGTGTGAAGTTTTGGGAAAATTCTGAAAATGGTGGTAAGGAGAGAGTTAAACAACGCCACTTGACACCGGTCTCAAGCCTGGCGTCTCAAATTATGAGGAGGAGGTGGAGAGTGGTTTTTTCGTTGGGCCAGCAATTCAACAGTGTAAAAAAGAACAAAGTTCAAAAACTTACCAGAGAAGCTACAGATACCTGAAAACTGGGAGCTGACATGGGACGAGGCATAGGTTCTTGGCAGCGCGGAACAGAAAGGAATGGCGAATCTGGACGGTCCAAAACGCCAAAAACACTGGAGGAACTAAGGTCCTAGGTAAGAGGGGTTAAACAGTTCTCGTCACTCGATAAGAAGACGTTAAATATCGTCAAGAACAAGGTCAAATCTGCGCTTCTCATAATATAAATACTGGAAAATATTATTCTACCCCTTTCCCTAAATAGTAACGCGTAATGATATCAAGTTTACAATAATAAATGCAACGTCAGATTATCAAACTTTAAATTAAATTAAAATTAGATTTTTAAAATATGAAGTATCCTATCATTTAAATATTTTTTTTAATGTCCTTTATTCAGAGATAACGATATCGGAATCGATTGAGCGTAGAATAAAAGATTTCGTATACTCTTGCTTTTTGGAATTCGATCATTGTTTCCCAACGCGCACTCGAAAGTACGTGTGGCGGTTGCAACAAGTACGGAATTCCAAAAAGCAAGAGTGTAAGAATCGTATATAATCCCATGTTTTCAGTGATCCATAATGATGTGGGTCAGATAATATCAAAGTTGATTTAACAGTTAAAATGAAGAAATGTGAAATTTTGTTTTTGCCTGACGGGCACTTATTTACAGGTCTGATAACCCAATTCCTTATGCCGTAATGGAAATCTCAAAAATGAGGCAAAATATTGTCTATTACAACAATTTTAAACTAGATCTAGTTCCATAAGTGGGTTCGGATGTCAGACGAAGTGAATGTCGAGTTAAAAGGATAAGAAATAGGAACTTTAAGTTTATTGTACCGTAAGAAAGTATCTTTAGTCTCAACCATAACCAACAGAAATCATCACCAAGTTCCACATAATTTATATACGTGCATTCACTTTCTAGTTCCTAGATCATACCGATATAATACCGCTTTGAGAAGAAAAAAAAAAGGGGGGGGGGGGGCTCACAAATGTAACTCAAGTCCCATATTTTCAAGTTTTGTAGCATATTAATCAACCTGAAATTATATTACCGTTTTGAGGCAGTGGGCAGCAAATATAAAAGTGCATTGTCGTTCAGCATGTCGAACTGGTCACAGCACACAGTCCGCTTTGTTTTGGGTTCAAAACGATTTGGACTGCTCATTCACGGTCAACAACAAAGTCTTTATTTGTCCATTGATCTGAGTTAAACTTTTGATAATAATATAGATTACTATAAATCACTTTAAAGATGCTAGAATGCTTCATTACCTGGACCAGAGATTTTCTTGTAGTCTTTTTAAAAAATAGAAAAGAAAATTGAAAGCTGTCTTTAAAATTAATTCAACTTGAAATTTGGAGTAACTCGGGGATCACTGTTTGGGCCATTATAATTAATCCTGTACATTTCCTGATTTGCATCATCTAAATCAAGAGGAATTTCACCTTTTTGCTAAAAATGCACAACAGCAAATTATATTTTATATAAGAGATTATACTGTGTCAGGATACAATGCCAAAAAAAATGTAATGGCGTAAAAATGGATTGACTTTTAAGCAGCCAACAGTTATAAGAGTATCCTACACACACGAATGAGTAACATAGTGTAAACGAAAGGATGAATATGAACTTACACATAGCCTAACTTTAATTAATTAATGTATTTTTCTTTCTTGCTTTGTCTGGGACGTTTAATACACACTTGTTCAGTTCTTTTATCTTACACCGGTGCCTGCTCCTTAATTTCTTTATTGTGTGAGGATATATTTATCTTGATTTATATCAAAGTATTCTGCTTTAACGGGGTTCAATACTTATCTCATGAACCTGATCTATCCTAATATTACGTGCCACATCTTCCCACTACTACTACCTACTCCTTTAAACTTAAACGTTATTACTATCTGTCGAGTTGTCAGGAACTGTAACCCATCTACATCAGGGTGAAAGCGGCACCAGACGACTTCTTTCCGTCTTTGGGGAAAACTATTTTACTTCTATTTGTCCATACCTACTTGCCACATCTCCTACATTTACGCGACAATCGCCAAAGGATAGCAAACGATTACCATTTCTATTGTCCATTGACTTTCTAAGCAAACCAGCGTAAACTTCGGCAACATCGGCCTTGTGTATTTGAAGGACAACACCTAATGAAGTATATATAATATAATATATATATATATATATATATAATATATATATAATATAATATATATATAATATATATATATAATATATAAAATATAAAGTTCTCTTACCTCTATTAGGCGATCGGTTCCTTGGCACTATCCCATCACATAATATTTCTACAATTATTATTATATATTTGTGCGGCTATGTTTGTCTAATGTATGATATACGCCTTCGGATCGGGATGTGCCGGGATTCTCATCTTGTCAAAAACTTTCAAACCTTGGGTCCCAATGAAGACTTAAAGGAAATCCCGGGTTTGAGAGTTGTTGACAAGATGATGGTCGTTTTTATCGATCGATAAACTGAAGGAGGAGTTATCTGGCCAAATTCTTAAAATGTGTTTATTCTTTCTTTTCAAAGTAGGGCAAAATAATCGATCAGTTAGTTCAACCCCACACCCCCTCGCCCTTCTACCTTCCTTCCAACATATTAAGTATAGAAGAACGAAGTTGACGTCACTCAGCTCTTTGTTATTATTTTCAGACGGCCAATTAGTGATTAATTCTCTCTAAATGTTATAAATCAGATTGTAAACGTTAAAGTTACATATGGTTTTGTTTGTTGGTATGTTTGATTTGACTAACGATGTTGTATTTGTCTTAAATGCATAGCATCAGTTACACACACACACACACACACACACACACAGACACACACACACACACAAAGCCTGGGTACATGTCGTACTCCCCCATCTATTTATATTTATTAATTTATGCTATACATTGTGGAGATTTGGCTGAATGATGCTTTTTCTTCACTGAAGAAGAGGGCATGCATAGTTAAAATATTATTCATTTACATCCCAATCGAATAAGATTGAGTTTTTAAAGAGGAATTTGTACTATTACATGTACCCGACTTTAGGGCAACCTGTGTCTATACATAAATAAACAATTTTCTC
>NW_027625434.1:0-21887 GCF_034508935.2 Berghia stephanieae
ACTGCATAAATAAAATCTGCAGTGGGAGAAACTTTGCATTTTTTTTTTTTTTTTTTTGTTTCAGAGCGGACTGCAGAAATATAAGAGTCGGAGATTGATCTTTTCATTTTTTTTTTTTTTTTCGATCAAAAACGCGGATGAGAAATACTTTCGGCATTTTTTCTTTTTTATTGATTGAATGATGAAAAAAAGCCGATTGGCAAAAATAAAAAGTTCCATTGTATTTCGATATAGTCGTCAGATAAATCGGCAGTTAAAATATTGGATTTGATTTTTTTTTTTTCATTCGATCGATAAAAGTCCGATGAGAATATAGAGTTCTGTTATTTTCCATTTCAGCTAATTTAAAATCTTTCAGTGGCGAAATATTCCAAAATTTTCTTTTTTGGTGTTATTAAGCGGATGCAATAAAATGTCGTTTTTGAGAATACTTTGCATTTGCTATTTTTTTCGATGAGGCGGACTGCAGAAATAAAATGTCGCATGGAGATACTTTCGCGGATTCATAATAAGATCGAAGGGGAGAATATTTAATTTTTATTTTTTGTTTTTATTGGCTTCTAATTCGTTTAGAGCAAATTGAGAAATTAATTCGCATGTGTACTTTGCACATCTGCTAATTAAAAGTTCAGAGGGGAGATATAAGATTTTTTTTTTTTTTTTTCATTCGCATTGTCTTTATAATTTCGATTCCGAGTGGGGTGAATTAAATCGATGCAGAATTTTCGCATTTTTTTTTTTTTAAGCGCTGGAAAAAGTCCGCAGGAATTTCATTTTTTTTATTCAAAGCCGAGGAAATCTGATATCTTTTTTTTTTTTCAAGCGCAGAAATATCGATTTCCTTTTTTTTTTTCGTCAGACGCGAAAATCCGTGTTCATATCTTATTATTCGAGGAATATCATATTTCGATTTTTTTTTTTTCGATAAGCGCTGTAAGTCGCAGTTTTTATTTTTTTTTTTTTCGATCAGACGATCGATAAAATCTGATTTCTTTTTTTTTTTTTTTCCATCAGAGCAAGCATAAAAAAAAGTCGCGTGGGAGAATACTTCGCATTTTTTTTTTGTTCAAGCGGACTGCAGAATAAAGTCGCAGTTGGAGAATATTTGCTTTTCTTTTTTTTCGATTAGAGCGCGGACTGCAGAAATAAAAAGTCCGCAGTGGGGAATACTTTCGCATTTTTCTTTTTTTTTTTTCAGAGCGCGGACTGCAGAAATTAAAGTCCGCAGTGGGAATACTTTGCATTTTTCTTTTTTTTTTCGTTCAGAGCCAGACTGCAGAATAAATCCGCAGGGAAATACTTCGCATTTTTTTTTTTTCGTTCAGACGGACTGCAGAAATAAAGTCCCAGTGGAGTACTTTCCATTTTTTCTTTTTTTTTCATTCAGAGGCGACTGCATAAAAATCGCAGTGGAGAACTTCGCATTTTTTTTTTTTTTTGTTCAGAGCGCGACTGCAAATAAGTCCGAGTGGGAAATACTTTCCATTTTCTTTTTTTTTCGATTCAGAGCGGACGCAGAAAAAAAGTCGCATGGAGAATACTTGCATTTTTCTTTTTTTTTCGATTAAGCGCGGACTGCAGAAAAAAAAGTCGCAGTGGAGAATATTCGCATTTTCTTTTTTTTTTTGATTCAGAGCGCGGATGCGAATAAAAGTCGCAGTGGGAGAATACTTCGCATTTTCTTTTTTTTTCAGAGCGGACTCAGAAAAAAGTCCGCAGTGGAGAATACTTTCGCATTTTTTTTTTTTTTCGTTAGAGGCGACTGCAGAATAAAGTCCGCAGTGGAGAACTTTCGCATTTTTCTTTTTTTCGATCAGCCGGATGCGAAATAAAAGTCCGCGTGGAGAATACTTCCATTTTTTTTTTTTTTCCGAGCGCAGAATAAAAAGTCGCAGGAGAATACTTTCGCATTTTCTTTTTTTTTGTTTGAGCGCGACTGCGAATAAAGTCCGATGGAGAATCTTGCTTTTCTTTTTTTTGATTCAGAGCGCGGACTGCAGAAAAGTCCATAAACTTCGATTTTTTTTTTTTTCATTAGAGCCGGCTGCAAATAAAGTCCCAGTGGAGAATACTTTCGCATTTTTTTTTTTTTTTTGATTCAAGGCGATCAGAAAAATCGGGGAGATCTTCGCATTTTTTTTTTTTTTATCAAGGATGCAAATAAATCCGATGGAGAATCTTCATTTCTTTTTTTTGTCAGGGACGAAATAAATCGCTGGGAATCTTCGCTTTTTTTTTTTTTTTCAGCGGACTGCATAAAGTCCGAGTGAGAATACTTCCATTTTTTTTTTTCGTTCAACCGGACTGCAATAAGTCCGGAAATACTTGCATTTTTTTTTTTTTGTCGACGCGACTGCAAATAAGTCCGAGAGATACTTCATTTTTTTTTTTTGTTCAAGCGGAGCAGATAAAAATCGCATGAATTTCATTTTTTTTCGAGGACAGAAAAAAAAGTCCATGAGTACTTTCTTTTTTTTCAAGCGGGACGCAAAAAGCCAGGGAATTGATTTTTTTTTTCAGAGCGGACTGCAAAAAACGCAGTGGACTTCTTTTTTTGATCAGACGGGGGGGGGGGGGGGGGAAAAAAAAAAAAAAAAAAAAAAAAAGCGGACTGCAGAAATATAAGTCCGCAGGTGGGAGAATACTTTCGCATTTTTCTTTTTTTTTTTTTCGATTCAGAGGCGCGACTGCAGAATCTAAAAAGTCGCAGTGGGAGAATACTTTCGCATTTTTCTTTTTTTTTTTTTTTCGTTTCAGAGCGCGGACTGCAGAAATTAAAGTCCGCAGTGGGAGAATACTTTCTCATTTTTCCTTTTTTTTTTCGATTCAGACGCGGGACTGCAGAATAAAAAGTCCGCAGTGGAGAATACTTCGCATTTTTTTTTTTTTTTTCATAGGAGCGCGGACTGCAGAAAATAAAAAGTCCGCAGTGGGAGAATACTTTCGCATTTTTTTTTTTTTTCGATTCAGAGCGCGGACTGCAGAATAAAAAGTCGGCAGTTGGAGAATACTTACGCATTTTTCTTTTTTTTTTCGATTCAGACCGGGGACTGCAGAAATAAAAAGTCCGCAGTGGGAGAATACTTTCGCATTTTTTCTTTTTTTTTTTCCATTCAGAGCGCACAGCATAAATAAAAGTCTGCAGTGGGAGAATACTTTCGCATTTTCTTCATCTTTTTTTTTGTTTCAGAGCGCGGACTTCAGAAATAAAAAGTCCGCAGTGGGAGAATACTTTCGCATTTTTTCTTTTTTTTTTCGATTGAGAGCGCGACTGCAGAAATAAAAAGTCCGCAGTGGGAGAATACTTTCGCATTTTATCTTTTTTTTTTCGATTCACAGCGCGGACTGCAAAATAAAAAGTCCGCAGTGGGAGAATACTTTCGCATTTTTCTTTTTTTTTTATGTTTCAGAGCGCGGACTGCAGAATAAAAAGTCCGCAGTGGGAGAATACTTTCGCATTTTTTTTTTTTTTTTCGATTAGAGCGCGGACTGCAGATATAAAAAGTCCGCAGTGGGAGAATCTTTCGCATTTTTTCTTTTTTTTTTTTTGATTCAGAGCGCGGACTGCAGAAAATAAGTCCCAGTGGGAGAATACTTTCGCATTTTTTCTTTTTTTTTTTCATTAGAGCGCGGACTGCAGAATAAAAAGTCCGCAGTGGGAGAATACTTTCGCCCTTTTTTCTTTTTTTTTTCGATTCAGAGCGCGGACTGCAGAAATAAAAAGTCTGCAGTGGGAGAATACTTTCGCATTTTTTTATTTTTTTTTTTCGATTCAGAGCGCGGACTGCAGATAATAAAAAGTCCGCAGTGGGAGAATACTTTCGCATTTTTTTTTTTTTTTTTTTCGATTCAGAGTGGGACTGCAGAATAAAAAAGTCCGCAGTGGGAGAATCTTTCGCATTTTTTCTTTTTTTTTTTTCGATTCAGAACGGGACTGCAGAAAATAAGTCCGCAGTGGGAGAATACTTTCGCATTTTTTCTTTTTTTTTTTTCGATTCAGAGCGCGGACTGCAGATTAAAAAGTCCGCAGTGGGAGAATACTTTCGCATTTTTTCTTTTTTTTTTCGATTCAGAGCGCGGACTGCAGAAATTTAAAGTCCGCAGTGGGAGAATACTTTCGCATTTTTCTTTTTTTTTCGATTCAGAGCGCGGACTGCAGATAAAAAGTCCGCAGTGGGAGAATACTTCGCATTTATTTTTTTTGTTTCAGAGGATGCGAATAAAGTCTGGAGATACTTCATTTTATTTGATTCGAGCGGACTGCAGAAATAAAAAGTCCGCAGTGGAGAATACTTTCGCATTTTTCTTTTTTTTTTTCGTTCAGAGCGGGACTGCAGAAAAAAAAGTCCGCAGTGGAGAATACTTTCGCATTTTTTTTTTTTTTCGATTCAGAGCGCGGGACTGCAGATATAAAAGTCCGGCAGTGGGAGAATACTATCGCATTTCTTCTTTTTTTTCGATTCAGAGCGCGGACTGCAGAAATATAAAGTCCGCAGTGGGAGAATACTTTCGCATTTTTCTTTTTTTTTTTTCGATCTAGAGCGCGGCTGCAGAAATTAAAGTCCACGTGGGAGAATACTTTCGCAATTTTCTTTTTTCTTCGATTCAGAGCGGGACTGCAGAAATATAAAGTCCGCAGTGGGAGAATACTTTCGATTTTATTTTTTTTTTCGATTCAAGCGCGGACTGAAAATAAAAAGTCCGCAGTGGGAGAATACTTTCGCATTTTTATTTTTTTTTTCGTTTCAGAGCGCGGACTGCAGAAATTAAAAGTCCGCAGTGGAGAATACTTTCGCATTTTCTTCCTTTTTTTTTCGATTCAGAGCGCGACTGCAGATATAAAAAGTCGCAGTGGGAGAATACTTTCGCATTTTTCTTTTTTTTTTTTGTTTCAGAGCGGGACTGCAGAAAAATAAAGTCCGCAGTGGGAGAATACTTTCGCATTTTTTCTTTTTTTTTTCGATTCAGAGCGCGGACTGCAGAAATAAAAAGTCCGCAGTGGGAGAATACTTTCGCATTCTTTTCTTTTTATTTTTTTTTTGATTCAGAGCGCCAACAGCATAAATAAAAAGTCTAATTCAGAAAAGTGAGTGGAGCAGGCACTTATGTTGGTAACAACAAGATATGAAGTGAATAGAAAAGTGCCAGAAGACAATAGAGAATAAAAATTTTTTCGCGGCGGTGGTGGGGTTTGAACATGCGACCTTATTGGTACGACAACTCCGCCTGGCAGGCGAGAGCGTGGCTCTACCGTGTGAGCTATCCACGAACACAAAAATATTCGTTTCAAACTCAAAGTCATTACTAGATCCCTCTCTCACCCACTTCTTGAGATCGCCGATTCGTTCGTACACCACCATCGCGAATAATTTTGACCAGCAGTTAAGCTTAATAGCCAATATTCTCAACACAAACATATAACATAGAAACGATTGAGACATTGAGTATGCTCCGGTGTATGGGGTGAATTTTAATTCAGAAAAGTGAGTGGAGCAGGCACTTATGTTGGTAACAACAAGATATGAAGTGAATAGAAAAGTGCCAGAAGACAATAGAGAATAAAAATTTTTTCGCGGCGGTGGTGGGGTTTGAACCTGCGACCTTATTGGTACGACAACTCCGCCTGGCAGGCGAGAGCGTGGCTCTATCGTGTGAGCTATCCACGAACACAAAAATATTCGTTTCAAACTCAAAGTCATTACTAGATCCCTCTCTCACCCACTTCTTGAGATCGCCGATTCGTTCGTACACCACCATCGCGAATAATTTTGACCAGCAGTTAAGCTTAATAGCCAATATTCTCAACACAAACATATAACATAGAAACGATTGAGACATTGAGTATGCTCCGGTGTATGGGGTGAATTTTAATTCAGAAAAGTGAGTGGAGCAGGCACTTATGTTGGTAACAACAAGATATGAAGTGAATAGAAAAGTGCCAGAAGACAATAGAGAATAAAAATTTTTTTCTCTATTGTCTTCTGGCACTTTTCTATTCACTTCATATCTTGTTGTTACCAACATAAGTGCCTGCTCCACTCACTTTTCTGAATTAAAATTCACCCCATACACCGGAGCATACTCAATGTCTCAATCGTTTCTATGTTATATGTTTGTGTTGAGAATATTGGCTATTAAGCTTAACTGCTGGTCAAAATTATTCGCGATGGTGGTGTACGAACGAATCGGCGATCTCAAGAAGTGGGTGAGAGAGGGATCTAGTAATGACTTTGAGTTTGAAACGAATATTTTTGTGTTCGTGGATAGCTCACACGGTAGAGCCACGCTCTCGCCTGCCAGGCGGAGTTGTCGTACCAATAACGTCGCAGGTTCAAACCCCACCACCGCCGCGAAAAAATTTTTATTCTCTATTGTCTTCTGGCACTTTTCTATTCACTTCATATCTTGTTGTTACCAACATAAGTGCCTGCTCCACTCACTTTTCTGAATTAAAATTCACCCCATACACCGGAGCATACTCAATGTCTCAATCGTTTCTATGTTATATGTTTGTGTTGAGAATATTGGCTATTAAGCTTAACTGCTGGTCAAAATTATTCGCGATGGTGGTGTACGAACGAATCGGCGATCTCAAGAAGTGGGTGAGAGAGGGATCTAGTAATGACTTTGAGTTTGAAACGAATATTTTTGTGTTCGTGGATAGCTCACACGGTAGAGCCACGCTCTCGCCTGCCAGGCGGAGTTGTCGTACCAATAAGGTCGCAGGTTCAAACCCCACCACCGCCGCGAAAAAATTTTTATTCTCTATTGTCTTCTGGCACTTTTCTATTCACTTCATATCTTGTTGTTACCAACATAAGTGCCTGCTCCACTCACTTTTCTGAATTAAAATTCACCCCATACACCGGAGCATACTCAATGTCTCAATCGTTTCTATGTTATATGTTTGTGTTGAGAATATTGGCTATTAAGCTTAACTGCTGGTCAAAATTATTCGCGATGGTGGTGTACGAACGAATCGGCGATCTCAAGAAGTGGGTGAGAGAGGGATCTAGTAATGACTTTGAGTTTGAAAGAATATTTTTGTGTTCGTGGATAGCTCACACGGTAGAGCCACGCTCTCGCCTGCCAGGCGGAGTTGTCGTACCAATAAGGTCGCAGGTTCAAACCCCACCACCGCCGCGAAAAAATTTTTATTCTCTATTGTCTTCTGGCACTTTTCTATTCACTTCATATCTTGTTGTTACCAACATAAGTGCCTGCTCCACTCACTTTTCTGAATTAAAATTCACCCCATACACCGGAGCATACTCAATGTCTCAATCGTTTCTATGTTATATGTTTGTGTTGAGAATATTGGCTATTAAGCTTAACTGCTGGTCAAAATTATTCGCGATGGTGGTGTACGAACGAATCGGCGATCTCAAGAAGTGGGTGAGAGAGGGATCTAGTAATGACTTTGAGTTTGAAAGAATATTTTTGTGTTCGTGGATAGCTCACACGGTAGAGCCACGCTCTCGCCTGCCAGGCGGAGTTGTCGTACCAATAAGGTCGCAGGTTCAAACCCCACCACCGCCGCGAAAAAATTTTTATTCTCTATTGTCTTCTGGCACTTTTCTATTCACTTCATATCTTGTTGTTACCAACATAAGTGCCTGCTCCACTCACTTTTCTGAATTAAAATTCACCCCATACACGAGCATACTCAATGTCTCAATCGTTTCTATGTTATATGTTTGTGTTGAGAATATTGGCTATTAAGCTTAACTGCTGGTCAAAATTATTCGCGATGTGGTGTACGAACGAATCGGCGATCTCAAGAAGTGGGTGAGAGAGGGATCTAGTAATGACTTTGAGTTTGAAAGAATATTTTTGTGTTCGTGGATAGCTCACACGGTAGAGCCACGCTCTCGCCTGCCAGGCGGAGTTGTCGTACCAATAAGGTCGCAGGTTCAAACCCCACCACCGCCGCGAAAAAATGTTTATTCTCTATTGTCTTCTGGCACTTTTCTATTCACTTCATATCTGTTGTAATAAAAAGTCTGCAGTGGGAGACTACTTCGCATTTTCTTTTTTTTATGTTTCAACGCGACTGCAGAATAAAGCGCAGTGGAGAATACTCATGTCTCATTTCTTTTTTTCGATTAGTAGCGGACTTGAGAATAAAGTGGCATTAGTAAACTTTCACAATTTATTCGTTTTTTTTGTTTCGAACGGGACTGCAGAATTAAAAGTCGCAGTGGAGAGAATACTTGCATTTTTTTTTTTTTGTTTCGTAGAGCCACACAGCATATAAAAAGCCGCAGTGGGACAATACTTTCGCATTTTCTTTTTTTTTTTCGATCAAGCGCGCTGCGAATAAAAAGTTCGCTTGTCTTCTGCATTTTTCTTTTTTTTTATAAGGCGGACTGCAAATAAAAAGTCCGCAGTGGGAGAATACTTTCGCATTTTTCTTTTTTTTTTTTCGATTCAGAGGCGGACTGCAGAAATATAAAAGTCCGCAGTGGGAGAATACTTTCGCATTTTATCTTTTTTTATTTCGTTCAGAGCGCGACTGCAGAAATAAAAAGTCCGCAGGGAGAATACTTTCGCATTTTTTCTTTTTTTTTTTCGATTCAGAGCGCGGACTGCAGAAATAAAAAGTCCGCAGTGGAGAATACTTTCGCATTTTTCTTTTTTTTTTCGATTCAGAGCGCGACTGCAAAATAAAAAGTCGCAGTGGGAGAATACTTTCGCATTTTTCTTTTTTTTTTTCGTTTCAGAGCGCGGACTGCAGATATAAAAAGTCCGCAGTGGAGAATACTTTCGCATTTTATCTTTTTTTTTTCGATTCGAGACGCGGACTGCAGAAATAAAAAGTCCGCAGTGGGAGAATACTTTCGCATTTTTCTTTTTTTTTTTTTTCGATTCAGAGCGCGACTGCAAAATAAAAAGTCCGCAGTGGGAGAATACTTTCGCATTTTTCTTTTTTTTTTTTTTCGTTTCAGAGCACAGACTGCAGATATAAAAAGTCCGCAGTGGGAGAATACTTTCGCATTTTTTTTTTTTTTTTCGATTCAGAGCGCGGACTGCAAAATAAAAGTCCGCAGTGGAGAATACTTTCGCATTTTTTCTTTTTTTTTCTTGATTCAGAGCGCGGACTGCAGAAAAAAAGTCCGCAGTGGAGAATACTTTGCGCATTTTTTTTTTTTTTTTCGATTCAGAGCGCGACTGCAGAAATAAAAAGTCCGCAGTGGGAGAATACTTTCGCATTTCTTTCTTTTTTTTTTTGATTCAGAGCGGGACTGCAGAAATATAAAGTCCGCAGTGGGAGAATTCTTTCGCATTTTTTTCTTTTTTTTTTCGATTCAGAGCGCGGACTGCAGAAATAAAAGTCGCAGTGGAGAATACTTTCGCATTTTTCTTTTTTTTTTCGATTCCGTTTCAGAGCGCGGACTGCAGAAATTTAAAGTCCGCAGTGGGAGAATACTTTCGCATTTTTTCCTTTTTTTTCGATTCAGAGCGCGGACTGCAGATATAAAAAGTCCGCAGTGGGAGAATACGTTCGCATTTTATCTTTTATTTTTGTTTCAGAGCGCGGACTGCAGAAATATAAAGTCCGGAGTGGGAGAATACTTTATCATTTTATTTTTTTTTCGATTCAGAGCGCGGACTGCAGAATAAAAGTCGGCAGTTGGAGAATACTTTCGCATTTTTTCTTTTTTTTTTTCGATTGAGAGCGCGGACTGCATAAATAAAAGTCCGCAGTGGGAGTATACTTTCGCATTTTTTCTTCTTTTTTATTTTCGATTCAGAGCGCGGACTGCAGAAATAAAAAGTCCGCAGTGGGGGAATACTTTCGCATTCTTTCTTTTTTTTCGATTCAGAGCGGGGAATGCAGAAATATAAAGTCCGCAGTGGGAGAATCTTTCGCATTTTTTCTTTTTTTTTTTTTTCGATTCATAGGGCGGGCTGCAGAAATGTAAAGTCCACAGTGGGAGAATACTTTCGCAATTTTTTCTCGATTCAGAGCGTGGACTGCAGAAATGTAAAGTCCGCAGTGGGAGAATAATTTCACATTTTATCTTTTTTTTTTCGATTCAGAGCGCGGACTGAAAATATAAAAAGTCCGCAGTGGGAGAATACTTTCGCATTTTATCTTTTTTTTTCGTTTCAGAGCGCGGCCTGCAGAAATTTAAAGTCCGCAGTGGGAGAATACTTTCGCATTTTCCCTTTTTTTTCGATTCAGAGCGCAGACTGCAGATATAAAAAGTCCGCAGTGGGAGAATACTTTCGCATTTTATCTTTTTTTTTTTGTTTCAGAGCCGGGACTGCAGAAAAAAAAAGTCCGCAGTGGGAGAATACTTTCGCATTTTTTCTTTTTTTCTTTTCGATTCAGAGCGCGGACTGCAGAAATAAAAAGTCCGGAGTGGAGAATACTTTCTCATTTTTTTTTTTTCGATTCAGAACGCGGACTGCAGAATAAAAAGTCGGCAGGTGGAGAATACTTTCGCATTGTTTTCTTTTTATTTATTTTTCGATTCAGAGCGCCGACTGCATAAATAAAAAGTCTGCAGTGGAGAATACTTTCGCATTTTTCTTTTTTTTTTTCTGTTTCAGAGCGCGGACTGCAGAAATATAAAGTCCGGAGTGGGAGAATACTTTCTCATTTTTCCTTTTTTTTGTTTCAGAACGCGGACTGCAGAAATAATAAGTCCGCAGTGGGAGAATACTTTCGCATTTTTTCTTTTTTTCTTTTCGATTCAGAGCGCGGACTGCAGATCTAAAAAGTCCGCAGTGGGAGAATACTTGCACATTTTATCTTTTTTTTTTCGTTTCAGAGCGCGGACTGCAGAAATTAAAAGTCCGCAGTGGAGAATACTTTCGCATTTTTCCTTTTTTTTTTCGATTCAGAGCGGGACTGCAGATATAAAAAGTCCGCAGTGGAGAATACTTCGCATTTTATCTTTTATTTTTGTTTCAGAGCGCGGACTGCAGAAATATAAAGTCCGGAGTGGGAGAATACTTTGATTTTTTCTTTTTTTTTCGATTCAGAGCGCGGACTGCAGAATAAAATGTCGGCAGTTGGAGAATACTTTCGCATTTTTTCTTTTTTTTTTTTCGATTAGAGCGCGGACTGCAGAAATAAAAAGTCCGCAGTGGAGTATACTTTCGCATTTTTTCTTTTTTTTTTCGATTCAGAGCGCGGACTGCAGAAATAAAAAGTCCGCAGTGGGGAATACTTTCGCATTTTTCTTTTTTTTTTCGATTCAGAGCGGGATGCAGAAATATAAAGTCCGCAGTGGGAGAATCTTTCGCATTTTTTCTTTTTTTTTTTCGTTCTGGGCGGGATGCAGAATTAAAGTCCCAGTGGGAGACTTTCGCATTTTTCTTGATTCAGGCGGGACTGCAGAAATGTAAAGTCCACAGTGGGAGAATACTTTCGCAATTTTTTTTCTCGATTCAGAGCGGGACTGCAGAAATATAAAGTCCGCAGTGGGAGAATACTTTCCATTTTTATCTTTTTTTTTCGATTCAGAGCGCGGACTGCAAATAAAAAGTCCGCAGTGGAGAATACTTTCGCATTTTTCTTTTTTTTTCTGTTCAGAGCGCGGACTGCAGAAATTAAAAGTCCGCAGTGGGAGAATACTTTCGCATTTTTCCCTTTTTTTTTTTCGATTCAGAGCGCAGACTGCAGATATAAAAAGTCCGCAGTGGGAGAATACTTTCGCATTTTATCTTTTTTTTTTTTTGTTTCAGAGCCGGGACTGCAGAAAAAAAAGTCCGCAGTGGGAGAATACTTTCGCATTTTTTCTTTTTTTCTTTTCGATTCAGAGCGCGGACTGCAGAAATAAAAAGTCCGCAGTGTGAGAGTACTTTCGCATTCTTTTCTTTTTATTTTTTTTTCGATTCAGAGCGCCAACAGCATAAATAAAAAGTCTAATTCAGAAAAGCGAGTGGAGCAGGCACTTATGTTGGTAACAACAAGATATGAAGTGAATAGAAAAGTGCCAGAAGACAATAGAGAATAAAAATTTTTTCGCGGCGGTGGTGGGGTTTGAACATGCGACCTTATTGGTACGACAACTCCGCCTGGCAGGCGAGAGCGTGGTCTACCGTGTGAGCTATCCACGAACACAAAAATATTCGTTTCAAACTCAAAGTCATTACTAGATCCCTCTCTCACCCACTTCTTGAGATCGCCGATTCGTTCGTACACCACCATCGCGAATAATTTTGACCAGCAGTTAAGCTTAATAGCCAATATTCTCAACACAAACATATAACATAGAAACGATTGAGACATTGAGTATGCTCCGGTGTATGGGGAATTTTATTCAGAAAAGTGAGTGGAGCAGGCACTTATGTTGGTAACAACAAGATATGAAGTGAATAGAAAAGTGCCAGAAGACAATAGAGAATAAAAATTTTTTCGCGGCGGTGGTGGGGTTTGAACCTGCGACCTTATTGGTACGACAACTCCGCCTGGCAGGCGAGAGCGTGGCTCTACCGTGTGAGCTATCCACGAACACAAAAATATTCGTTTCAAACTCAAAGTCATTACTAGATCCCTCTCTCACCCACTTCTTGAGATCGCCGATTCGTTCGTACACCACCATCGCGAATAATTTTGACCAGCAGTTAAGCTTAATAGCCAATATTCTCAACACAAACATATAACATAGAAACGATTGAGACATTGAGTATGCTCCGGTGTATGGGGTGAATTTTAATTCAGAAAAGTGAGTGGAGCAGGCACTTATGTTGGTAACAACAAGATATGAAGTGAATAGAAAAGTGCCAGAAGACAATAGAGAATAAAAATTTTTTCGCGGCGGTGGTGGGGTTTGAACCTGCGACCTTATTGGTACGACAACTCCGCCTGGCAGGCGAGAGCGTGGCTCTACCGTGTGAGCTATCCACGAACACAAAAATTCGTTTCAAACTCAAAGTCATTACTAGATCCCTCTCTCACCCACTTCTTGAGATCGCCGATTCGTTCGTACACCACCATCGCGAATAATTTTGACCAGCAGTTAAGCTTAATAGCCAATATTCTCAACACAAACATATAACATAGAAACGATTGAGACATTGAGTATGCTCCGGTGTATGGGGTGAATTTTAATTCAGAAAAGTGAGTGGAGCAGGCACTTATGTTGGTAACAACAAGATATGAAGTGAATAGAAAAGTGCCAGAAGACAATAGAGAATAAAAATTTTTTTCTCTATTGTCTTCTGGCACTTTTCTATTCACTTCATATCTTGTTGTTACCAACATAAGTGCCTGCTCCACTCACTTTTCTGAATTAAAATTCACCCATACACCGGAGCATACTCAATGTCTCAATCGTTTCTATGTTATATGTTTGTGTTGAGAATATTGGCTATTAAGCTTAACTGCTGGTCAAAATTATTCGCGATGGTGGTGTACGAACGAATCGGCGATCTCAAGAAGTGGGTGAGAGAGGGATCTAGTAATGACTTTGAGTTTGAAACGAATATTTTTGTGTTCGTGGATAGCTCACACGGTAGAGCCACGCTCTCGCCTGCCAGGCGGAGTTGTCGTACCAATAAGGTCGCAGGTTCAAACCCCACCACCGCCGCGAAAAAATTTTTATTCTCTATTGTCTTCTGGCACTTTTCTATTCACTTCATATCTTGTTGTTACCAACATAAGTGCCTGCTCCACTCACTTTTCTGAATTAAAATTCACCCCATACACCGGAGCATACTCAATGTCTCAATCGTTTCTATGTTATATGTTTGTGTTGAGAATATTGGCTATTAAGCTTAACTGCTGGTCAAAATTATTCGCGATGGTGGTGTACGAACGAATCGGCGATCTCAAGAAGTGGGTGAGAGAGGGATCTAGTAATGACTTTGAGTTTGAAACGAATATTTTTGTGTTCGTGGATAGCTCACACGGTAGAGCCACGCTCTCGCCTGCCAGGCGGAGTTGTCGTACCAATAAGGTCGCAGGTTCAAACCCCACCACCGCCGCGAAAAATTTTTATTCTCTATTGTCTTCTGGCACTTTTCTATTCACTTCATATCTTGTTGTTACCAACATAAGTGCCTGCTCCACTCACTTTTCTGAATTAAAATTCACCCCATACACCGGAGCATACTCAATGTCTCAATCGTTTCTATGTTATATGTTTGTGTTGAGAATATTGGCTATTAAGCTTAACTGCTGGTCAAAATTATTCGCGATGGTGGTGTACGAACGAATCGGCGATCTCAAGAAGTGGGTGAGAGAGGGATCTAGTAATGACTTTGAGTTTGAAAGAATATTTTTGTGTTCGTGGATAGCTCACACGGTAGAGCCACGCTCTCGCCTGCCAGGCGGAGTTGTCGTACCAATAAGGTCGCAGGTTCAAACCCCACCACCGCCGCGAAAAAATTTTTATTCTCTATTGTCTTCTGGCACTTTTCTATTCACTTCATATCTTGTTGTTACCAACATAAGTGCCTGCTCCACTCACTTTTCTGAATTAAAATTCACCCCATACACCGGAGCATACTCAATGTCTCAATCGTTTCTATGTTATATGTTTGTGTTGAGAATATTGGCTATTAAGCTTAACTGCTGGTCAAAATTATTCGCGATGGTGGTGTACGAACGAATCGGCGATCTCAAGAAGTGGGTGAGAGAGGGATCTAGTAATGACTTTGAGTTTGAAACGAATATTTTTGTGTTCGTGGATAGCTCACACGGTAGAGCCACGCTCTCGCCTGCCAGGCGGAGTTGTCGTACCAATAAGGTCGCAGGTTCAAACCCCACCACCGCCGCGAAAAAATTTTTATTCTCTATTGTCTTCTGGCACTTTTCTATTCACTTCATATCTTGTTGTTACCAACATAAGTGCCTGCTCCACTCACTTTTCTGAATTAAAATTCACCCCATACACCGGAGCATACTCAATGTCTCAATCGTTTCTATGTTATATGTTTGTGTTGAGAATATTGGCTATTAAGCTTAACTGCTGGTCAAAATTATTCGCGATGGTGGTGTACGAACGAATCGGCGATCTCAAGAAGTGGGTGAGAGAGGGATCTAGTAATGACTTTGAGTTTGAAAGAATATTTTTGTGTTCGTGGATAGCTCACACGGTAGAGCCACGCTCTCGCCTGCCAGGCGGAGTTGTCGTACCAATAAGGTCGCAGGTTCAAACCCCACCACCGCCGCGAAAAAATTTTTATTCTCTATTGTCTTCTGGCACTTTTCTATTCACTTCATATCTTGTTGTTACCAACATAAGTGCCTGCTCCACTCACTTTTCTGAATTAAAATTCACCCCATACACCGGAGCATACTCAATGTCTCAATCGTTTCTATGTTATATGTTTGTGTTGAAATATTGGCTATTAAGCTTAACTGCTGGTCAAAATTATTCGCGATGGTGGTGTACGAACGAATCGGCGATCTCAAGAAGTGGGTGAGAGAGGGATCTAGTAATGACTTTGAGTTTGAAACGAATATTTTTGTGTTCGTGGATAGCTCACACGGTAGAGCCACGCTCTCGCCTGCCAGGCGGAGTTGTCGTACCAATAAGGTCGCAGGTTCAAACCCCACCACCGCCGCGAAAAAATGTTTATTCTCTATTGTCTTCTGGCACTTTTCTATTCACTTCATATCTTGTAAATAAAAAGTCTGCAGTGGGAGAATACTTTCGCATTTTTCTTTTTTTTTTTCGTTTCAGAGCGCGGACTGCAGAAATTTAAAGTCCGCAGTGGGAGAATACTTTCGCATTTTCCCTTTTTTTTCGATTCAGAGCGCGGACTGCAGATATAAAAAGTCCGCAGTGGGAGAATACTTTCGCATTTTATCTTTTATTTTTGTTTCAGAGCGGGGACTGCAGAAATAAAAAGTCCGCAGTGGGAGAATACTTTCGCATTTTTTCTTTTTTTTTTCCATTCAGAGCGCCAACAGCATAAATAAAAAGTCTGCAGTGGGAGAATACTTTCGCATTTTTCTTTTTTTTTTTGTTTCAAAGCGCGGACTGCAGAATAAAAAGCCGGCAGTTGGAGAATACTTTTGCATTTTTTCTTTTTTTTTTTCGATTGAGAGCGCGGACTGCAGAAATAAAAAGTCCGCAGTGGGAGAATACTTTCGCATTTTTCTTTTTTTTTTTTTTTGATTCAGAGCGCGGACTGCAGAAATATAAAGTCTGCAGTGGGAGAATACTTTGGCATTTTATCTTTTTTTATTTTCGTTTCAGAGCACAGACTGCAGAAATAAAAAGTCCGCAGAGGGAGAATACTTTCGCATTTTTTCTTTTTTTTTTTCGATTCAGAGCGCGGACTGCAAATATAAAGAGTCCGCAGTGGGAGAATTCTTTCGCATTTTATCTCTTTTTTTTTCTTTTCAGAGCGCGGACTGCAGAAATTTAAAGTCCGCAGTGGGAGAATACTTTCGCATTTTTCCTTTTTTTTCGATTCAGAGCGCGGACTGCAGATATAAAAAGTCCGCAGTGGGAGAATACTTTCGCATTTTATCTTTTTTTTATTGTTTCAGAGCGGGGACTGCAGAAATAAAAAGTCCGCAGTGGGAGAATACTTTCGCATTTTTTCTTTTTTTTTTCGATTCAGAGCGCGGACTGCAGAAATAAAAAGTCCGCAGTGTGAGAGTACTTTCACATTGTTTTCTTTTTATTTTTTTTCGATTCAGAGCGCCGACTGCATAAATAAAAAGTCTGCAGTGGGAGAATACTTTCGCATTTTTCTTTTTTTTTTTTTTGTTTCAGAGCGCGGACTGCAGAAATATAAAGTCCGGAGTGGAGAATACTTTCTCTTTTTTTCTTTTTTTTTCGATTCAGAACGCGGACTGCAGAATAAAAAGTCGGCAGGTGGAGAATACTTTCGCATTGTTTTCTTTTTATTTTTTTTTTCGATTCAGAGCGCCGACTGCATAAATAAAAAGTCTGCAGTGGGAGAATACTTTCGCATTTTTCTTTTTTTGTTTTTTTTTTGTTTCAGAGCGCGGACTGCAGAAATATAAAGTCCGCAGTGGGAGAATACTTTCTCATTTTTTCTTTTTTTTTTCGATTCAGAACGCGGACTGCAGAATAAAAAGTCGGCAGATGGAGAATACTTTCGCATTTTTTCTTTTTTTATTCGATTGAGAGCGCGGACTGCAGAAATAAAAAGTCCGCAGTGGGAGTATACTTTCGCATTTTTTCTTCTTTTTTTTTCGATTCAGAGCGCGGACTGCAGAAATAAAAAGTCCGCAGTGGGGGAATACTTTCGCATTCTTTCTTTTTTTTTTTCGATTCAGAGCGGGGAATGCAGAAATATAAAGTCCGCAGTGGGAGAATCTTTCGCATTTTTTCTTTTTTTTTTTCGATTCATAGGGCGGGCTGCAGAAATATAAAGTCCACAGTGGGAGAATACTTTCGCAATTTTTTTCTCGATTCAGAGCGTGGACTGCAGAAATATAAAGTCCGCAGTGGGATAATAATTTCACATTTTATCTTTTTTTTTCGATTCAGAGCGCGGACTGAAAATATAAAAAGTCCGCAGTGGGAGAATACTTTCGCATTTTATCTTTTTTTTTTCGTTTCAGAGCGCGGACTGCAGAAATTTAAAGTCCGCAGTGGGAGAATACTTTCGCATTTTCCCATTTTTTTCGATTCAGAGCGCAGACTGCAGATATAAAAAGTCCGCAGTGGGAGAATACTTTCGCATTTTATCTTTTTTTTTTTTGTTTCAGAGCCGGGACTGCAGAAAAAAAAAGTCCGCAGTGGGAGAATACTTTCGCATTTTTTCTTTTTTTCTTTTCGATTCAGAGCGCGGACTGCAGAAATAAAAAGTCCGCAGTGTGAGAGTACTTTCGCATTCTTTTCTTTTTATTTTTTTTTCGATTCAGAGCGCCAACAGCATAAAAAAAAGTCTGTAGTGGGAGAATACTTTCGCATTTTTCTTTTTTTTTTTCGTTTCAGAGCGCGGACTGCAGAAATTTAAAGTCCGCAGTGGGAGAATACTTTCGCATTTTCCCTTTTTTTTCGATTCAGAGCGCGGACTGCAGATATAAAAAGTCCGCAGTGGGAGAATACTTTCGCATTTTATCTTTTTTTTTTGTTTCAGAGCGGGGACTGCAGAAATAAAAAGTCCGCAGTGGTAGAATACTTTCGCATTTTTTCTTTTTTTTTTCGATTCAGAGCGCGGACTGCAGAATAAAAAGTCGGCAGTTGGAGAATACTTACGCATTTTTTCTTTTTTTTTCGATTCAGACCGGGGACTGCAGAAATAAAAAGTCCGCAGTGGGAGAATACTTTCGCATTTTTTCTTTTTTTTTTTCCATTCAGAGCGCCAACAGCATAAATAAAAAGTCTGCAGTGGGAGAATACTTTCGCATTTTTTCTTTTTTTTTGTTTCAAAGCGCGGACTGCAGAATAAAAAGCCGGCAGTTGGAGAATACTTTGGCATTTTTTCTTTTTTTTTCGATTGAGAGCGCGGACTGCAGAAATAAAAAGTCCGCAGTGGGAGAATACTTTCGCATTTTTCTTTTTTTTTTTTTGATTCAGAGCGCGGACTGCAGAAATATAAAGTCTGCAGTGGGAGAATACTTTGGCATTTTATCTTTTTTATTTTCGTTTCAGAGCACAGACTGCAGAAATAAAAAGTCCGCAGAGGGAGAATACTTTCGCATTTTTTCTTTTTTTTTTCGATTCAGAGCGCGGACTGCAAATATAAAGAGTCCGCAGTGGGAGAATTCTTTCGCATTTTATCTCTTTTTTTTCTTTTCAGAGCGCGGACTGCAGAAATTTAAAGTCCGCAGTGGGAGAATACTTTCGCATTTTTCCTTTTTTTTCGATTCAGAGCGCGGACTGCAGAAATAAAAAGTCCTCAGTGTGAGAGTACTTTCACATTGTTTTCTTTTTATTTTTTTTTCGATTCAGAGCGCCGACTGCATAAATAAAAAGTCTGCAGTGGGAGAATACTTTCGCATTTTTCTTTTTGTTTTTTTTTGTTTCAGAGCGCGGACTGCAGAAATATAAAGTCCGGAGTGGGAGAATACTTTCTCATTTTTTCTTTTTTTTTTCGATTCAGAACGCGGACTGCAGAATAAAAAGTCGGCAGGTGGAGAATACTTTCGCATTTTTTCTTTTTTTTTTTCGATTGAGAGCGCGGACTGCAGAAATAAAAAGTGCGCAGTGGGAGAATACTTTCGCATTTTTTCTTTTTTTTTTTTGATTCAGAGCGCGGACTGCAGAAATAAAAAGTCCGCAGTGGGAGAATACTTTCGCATTTTATCTTTTTTTTTTATTCAGAGCGCGGACTTCAGAAATAAAAAGTCCGCAGTGGGAGAATACTTTCGCATTTTTTCTTTTTATTTTTCGATTGAGAGCGCTGACTGCAGAAATAAAAAGTCCGCAGTGGGAGAATACTTTCGCATTTTATCTTTTTTTTTCGATTCACAGCGCGGACTGCAGAAATAAAAAGTCCGCAGTGGGAGAATACTTCCGCATTTTATCTTTTTTTTTAGTTTCAGACCGGAGACTGCAGAAATAAAAAGTCCGCAGTGGGAGAATACTTTCGCATTTTTTCTTTTTTTTTTCGATTTAGAGCGCGGACTGCAGATATAAAAAGTCCGCAGTGGGAGAATTCTTTCGCATTTTATCTCTTTTTTTTTTTTGATTCAGAGCGCGGACTGCAGAAAAAGTCCACACTACGAGAATACTTTCGCATTTTTTCTTTTTTTTTTTCAATTGAGAGCGCGGACTGCAGAAATATAAAGTCCGCAGTGGGAGAATACTTTCTCATTTTTTGTTTTTTTTTTCGATTCAGAGCGCGGACTGCAGAATAAAAAGTCGGCAGTGGGAGAATACTTTCGCATTTTTTTTATTTTTTATTTTTTAGATTCAGAGTGCGGACTGCAGATATAAAAAATCCGAAGTGGGAGAATCTTTCGCATTTTTTCTTTTTTTTTTTTCGATTCAGAGTGGGGACTGCAGATATAAAAAGTCCGCAGTGGGAGAATCTTTCGCATTTTTT
Organism: Berghia stephanieae; assembly: GCF_034508935.2. Taxonomy (NCBI): domain Eukaryota; kingdom Metazoa; phylum Mollusca; class Gastropoda; order Nudibranchia; family Aeolidiidae; genus Berghia; species Berghia stephanieae. The sequence goes on from NW_027625434.1 coordinate 19,942, forward strand.
CTTTTTTTTTTATTCGATTCAGAACGCGGACTGCAGAAATATTAAGTCCGCAGTGGGAGAATACTTTCGCATTTTTCTTTTTCTTTTTTTTTGATTCAGAGCGCGGACTGCAGATCTAAAAAGTCCGCAGTGGGAGAATACTTGCACATTTTATCTTTTTTTTTTTTCGTTTCAGAGCGCGGACTGCAGAAATTTAAAGTCCGCAGTGGGAGAATACTTTCGCATTTTTTCTTTTTTTTTTTTCGATTCAGAGCGCGGACTGCAGAAATAAAAAGTCCGCAGTGGGGGAATACTTTCGCATTCTTTCTTTTTTTTTTTCTATTCAGAGCGCGGACTGCAGAAATATAAAGTCCGCAGTGGGAGAATAATTTCACATTTTATCTTTTTTTTTTCGATTCAGAGCGCGGACTGAAAATATAAAAAGTCCGCAGTGGGAGAATACTTTTGCATTTTATCTTTTTTTTTTCGTTTCAGAGCGCGGACTGCATAAATTTAAAGTCGGCAGTGGGAGAATACTTCGCATTTTCCCTTTTTTTTCGATTCAGAGCGCGGACTGCAGATATAAAAAGTCCGCAGTGGGAGAATACTTTCGCATTTTATCTTTTTTTTTGTTTCAGAGCGGGGACTGCAGAAATAAAAAGTCCGCAGTGGTAGAATACTTTCGCATTTTTTCTTTTTTTTTCGATTCAGAGCGCGGACTGCAGAATAAAAAGTCGGCAGTTGGAGAATACTTACGCATTTTTTCTTTTTTTTTTCGATTCAGAGGGCCAACAGCATAAATAAAAAGTCTGCAGTGGGAGAATACTTTCGCATTTTTCTTTTGTTTTTTTGTTTCAAAGCGCGGACTGCAGAATAAAAAGCCGGCAGTTGGAGAATACTTTTGCATTTTTCTTTTTTTTTTTCGATTGAGAGCGCGGACTGAAAATAAAAAGTCGCAGTGGGAGAATACTTTCGCATTTTTTCTTTTTTTTTTTTTTTGATTCAGAGCGCGGACTGCAGAAATATAAAGTCTGCAGTGGGAGAATACTTTGGCATTTTATCTTTTTTATTTTCGTTTCAGAGCACAGACTGCAGAAATAAAAAGTCCGCAGAGGGAGAATACTTTCGCATTTTTTCTTTTTTTTTCGATTCAGAGCGCGGACTGCAAATATAAAGAGTCCGCAGTGGGAGAATTCTTTCGCATTTTATCTTTTTTTTTCGTTTCAGAGCGCGGACTGCAGAAATTTAAAGTCCGCAGTGAGAGAATACTTTCGCATTTTTCCTTTTTTTTTCGATTCAGAGCGCGGACTGCAGAAATAAAAAGTCCGCAGTGGGAGAATACTTTCGCATTTTATCTTTTTTTTTTGTTTCAGAGCGGGGACTGCAGAAATATAAAAGTCCGCAGTGGGAGAATACTTTCCATTTTTCTTTTTTTTTCGATTCAGACGCGGACTGCAGAAATAAAAAGTCGCAGGTGAGAATACTTTCGCATTGTTTTCTTTTTTTTTTTTTTCGATTCAGAGCGCCGACTGCATAAATAAAAAGTCTGCAGTGGGAGAATACTTTCCATTTTTCTTTTTTTTTTTTTGTTTCAGAGCGCGGACTGCAGAAATATAAAGTCCGGAGTGGGAGAATACTTTCATCATTTTTTCTTTTTTTTTCGATTCAGAGCGCGGACTGCAGAATAAAAAGTCGGCAGTGGAGAATACTTACGCATTTTTTTTTTTTTTTTCATTGAGAGCGCGGACTGCAGAAATAAAAAGTCCGCAGTGGGAGAATACTTTCGCATTTTTTCTTTTTTTTTTTTCGATTCAGAGCGCGGACTGCAGAAATAAAAAGTCCGCAGTGGGGGAATACTTTCGCATTCTTTCTTTTTTTTTTTTCTATTCAGAGCGCGGACTGCAGAAATATAAAGTCCGCAGTGGGAGAATAATTTCACATTTTATCTTTTTTTTCGATTCAGAGCG
>NW_027625435.1:0-7043 GCF_034508935.2 Berghia stephanieae
AATAAAATAAAATAAAAAAAATAGTAAAATAATAAATTAAATAAAATAAAATAATAAAAAAATAAAAAAAAATAATAATAAATAAAAAATAATAAAATAAAATAATAATAAAATAAAAATAAAAAAATAATAAAATAATAATAATAATAAAATAAAATAATAATAATAAAAAATAAAATAATAAAATAAAAATAAAAAAATAATAAATAATAATAATAAAAAATAATACTTTTTTGCATCCCAAAAAGGGAAATTTTTTGTACTGACGTGTTAAAATTTACACATTAAGATAAAAATACAAAAAATGGGATGTATTTTAAAAAAAAAAAGGAACAGCTCCATAACCAGACTGCGCTTTAAAATAGATAATTTCGACAGTGTAAAATAGTTAAAACGTCCTATATGAAAATTGAAAAAATGCAAAACAAAAAAATTTAATAAATAAATTAATATTTACTTTTTTTTGAAATAAAAAGCGAAATAATTATATAAAATGATTTTTGTTTTTTTGTTAAAACCCTAATAATGGACGGCAGAAAAGTTTTCGGGTCCTCCCTCTTTTTCCGTTGAAAGGAAAAAGGGGCACCCTTCTTTCGACATAATAACGATGGCTTATGAATAGGGTATTTAAATATTTTAGTTATTTTATTATACAAAATTTTCGAAAAAAGATCTATATCGTCAACATCATTATATAGCGTGAAAAGGTTTTTTTTAATATTTAATTTTTTTTTGTTCCTTTCGACTCTAACAATTGCCCCCCAAGCTTTTAAAAAAAGACAAAACTTTTTTCGATATGCTCTTAAAAAAATTTGGGGGGGTTTTACTTTCTAAACTGAAGAGTTTTGATAAAAAATATTTGTCTCACATCTTATCCCTAATTTTTAAAGTGTTCTCCCCCTTGACCCCTGTCATAAATTTAATTACACCAAGGTATTGTAGTGAGGAACTTTTTTTCTTCTTCACGACCTAAATACCCATTTCATCTTCCAAAGCCCTTAAAATTTATGTTTTTATTTTCAAATTTTGTTTGCTGTTCGAAACTGAATAAAATTTATTTAAGTTTCAATTTTGATATCTTCTGATAAATCGGGGGGGCTTTGGTTTATATTTAACACAGTTATAACCCCCCCCCCATTTCCCGAAATATCCCCAGAAAAAAGCATTTTTTTAAATTTTATTTTTGTACTTTCTCTACAAAGAAAATTTCTCCTTTATCTCTTTTTGTTTTTTTTTCGATCTTTTGTTTCCACTATAAAGAGAGTTTTTCTTTTTGGTCAATAAAAATTTGATTTTTGTTACCAAGGCTCGTTGTTAGGATAATATTTATTTTTTTTTTTCAAGACACAGCTTTCATAGAATTTAAATACTCACTCACACAGTCATTCACTCATCCCCCACTATCAAAAGATTCATAAAAACATTCCATCAGTGCTTTCAAAAAAACCCGCAAATCTTCACACCACTTCCTTTCCGTCTGAAACATTTTCTTTACTGTTTTTACAGTTTAAAAACAGGGGTAGGGGGGGAGTAGCAAACATGCAGGGTCAGAAAAACCTAAGGGGGCACGGGGAAACTTTTTTAAACATTTTTAATTTTAACACAGGAAAAAATCTAATGTTTTGTTGCCCCTTGTCCGCATCCACGTATGAAAGTCCCGGGAGAGTAAAGTCTTACTTGGAAAAAAATCGCCATGACCATAAATACCACAGGGATTAATTTTTAATTCCGTATTTTTTTCCCCCCAAAAATATTTTTCGCTAAGTGTTGTCTGATGATGGTGGAATGAAATTTTGATATGAAACTGATGTATTCCCGGGAATAATAGGGGTCGGCGAAACATAATAAATTCAATATAATCGTCACAATAAATTTTCTTTACTGACAGTTATTGGGGGCACCTTTTGTTGTAATATATTGCACACCCCACCCCCCTTCATTTTTTTAAATTTAGCCGACTCCCGAAATAGTGAATTTGTTCAATACAAAACAAAGAGGTATTGAAAAAGCCAAGTCTTTTTTAAACGCTTTTAGGGAGGTTGACGAAAAGGCGGTTCTACCTATTTACAGTGGTGGGCAAAGATTTTGGGTCATATAAAAATATATATATATATATATATATATATAAATATATAAAAAGATATATAATATAAATTAAATAAAAATTTTTTTCACTCACTTTTATTCTTGCCAAACATTCGTTTCAGGTTCCCACCTCAAATGGATTATGGGGACTGAAGGGGAACCTGAAAAAATGGGGGCAAAAAAAAGGAGTGAAAATTACATTTAATATTACTCTAACCACCTTTAGGCCTTTCGTACCTACAAGTACCCACCAACACCAAAAAAATAATAAAAATATATATATAAAAATAATATATTATAAATATATATAAATTTTTTTTTTTTTTTTTTTTTTTTAATTTATCTTTTTATTTTTTCTAAATTTTTATTTTTTTAAATTATTTATTTTTAATTTTTTTTTTTAATTATTATTTTTTTCACCTTTAAAAAAAAATATTTAAACCACAAATAATCACATTCAAGAAATCAATACCATAGATTTTTAATTTTCCAAACGTAAAAAAAATGCATCACGAAAGAGAAACAACAAAAAATAAAGCAACAACATAATCACAAAACCTTACAATACAAGTCCATTTCGTTCCCCCGAAAAAATTAAAGATTTTTCTTTAAATCCTCAACGGGGAATTAATATTTCTGTTTCAAACTGGGTTTTTAGTAGTATGTGTAACCTTTTAAAATTTAAAAACAAAGCAACAACGCGATAAGACTCGATTTCATTCAGCTCAAATTGCTTTTCTGGCTTGATGATTAGAATGATTTTGCCGGTGGGGTAGTGGTTTAAATCGGGTACGGGGGGGGGTGGGGGAGGGGATGAATTATGGGGAAATGGTTTTGGTGGGCGTTTTTTTTAGAAGAATTTGGGAGACGAGAGGAATTTTTGATGATTTGATTTGTTTTTTTTGCTATTTTTTGTAAATATGTTGTTTTTTTAATTGATGAAATATGATGAGATGATATGAGATGATGAAAATGAGATATGATGAATAATAGATGATAATGATGATTTATGAAAACGCGATTTGTCGACAATAGGTTACCAACAAAATTACAAAATTACAAAGTTTTTTCAACTTGGCCCTTCGCAAAATCATACAATTTTATTACCACATACAGAAATGGAAAAAAATGGAAATGGAAAAAAAACCCCTAAACTGATACCATTAATAACCACAAAAATACAACAAAAAGTAATACCACCAAAACTACAAAATAATAAAATAATAAAATAATAATAATAATAATAATAATAATAAAAAATAATAATAATAATAATAATTTAAAAACAATAACAAAAAAATAATGATATAAAATAATAATAAAATAATAATAATAATAAAAAATAATAATAATAATAAAATAAAATAATAATAATAATAAAATAAAAAATAATAAATAAATAATTAATAAACAAAAAAAATTACCCCACATTTCCCACCACCACCCTCTTTCACACCCCCCACCGCTACCACTATCATACAACCACACCATAATTTTACGTTTCCAATCAATTTTTCCCCCGTTTCTAAAAATTTTTTATCTACAAAACAGACGAAATTTTCCGGGGCATTTTTTAAGGGAGTTAAAAACTACATTTTTCCAGAAATACGAATTTTTTTTTTTTTTCCTATTTTAAATACAGGTCGCATGACAAGTACCCAAAATTTTTAATCAAAAGAAAACAAAAAAACCAGTTAATTAAACTTTGGGTTTCGCCAAACCAACAATAAAAAGACAAAAAATGTTAACCAAATTCTCCTCATGCTTCGTTTGACAAACAAAAACGACCGGTTATCTTACTCCTCACCCAACCAACCCCGACTGCCCGCCCTTTATCGCGAACTTCTTATGTATGATTAGCTTCAGGACGGGGGGAATACGGAATCTGCCCACCCTTCCGTATTCCCTCAAACTTAGAATTCAACTCTCCCTTTCTCAAAGATATTTTTCGTATACAAATTCAATGTTGAGAAAACCCAAAAATGGTGGTTTTAAATTTTATATAAATTTTTTTTAGGGGGGGGGGCGTGACTTTTTTAATAAAAAATTTTTTTTTTTTAAGGAAAACAATAGAAAATTTCATTGTTTTTTTCAAAATTATTTTTTCTGGCAATAAAAAACGCGGTTAAATTTCTTTTAAAAATTTTAAAAAAAAAAAAAAAACAACAAATTAATTTGTTAAAAAACAAAACAAAAAAAAAAAACCCAAAAAAACAACAACACAACAACAAAAAAACAAAAAAAAAACAATTTTAAAAAAATGAGTTTTTAGAAGCCTAAAGAAAAAGGAAAAAAAAAAAAATTTAAATGATAAACAATAATAAAAAAAACACCAATTAATACTAAATTATTAAAATATAAATTAATAAATTTTAATTCAATACTGGAACATTCCCAAAAATCATTACATCAATGGACCAGCCCAAAAAAAGGCAATAAATAAGAAAAGTTTGTTTGCCAAAATCCTATTTAGTTTTCACTGTTAATAAGGGGCTCTTTTTAATTACCCGACCTATACTAGAGAGGGCCCAAACAAAAACGGGGTTTGTTCACCTCAGGGGACTAACGATGAAAAGACAGGGGGGGAGGGGGGGGGGGGGTGAAAAAAAGAACAAGCGTATCCGGTTTATGCATTTCGGATAAAGGGGATTTGCAATCATTAAAAAACACACAAAAATGATTTCAGTACGAAGTATAAATTTTAAAAAAAATTTTTTGAAATTTTCTAATTTAAATTTGATTATTTCGGGCCTGGGAATACAACTTTAATTTAAAAAAAACAGGCGGATTTGCCCCCCCCTGCCTTAAACCACCGTCCCTGCTTACGAAGTCAAATTAAAAAAGACACAGGAAAACAGCTCATCAATTTTTTTTTTTCAGTATTTAAAATTACCTTTCACTACACAGGGGAAAAATGGACAAAAGGGCCGTCTTTAAATTTGGTTTTGTTCCCCCTTTTCCCTCCCCCTCTTTCTACTTTTAAAAACATGTGTCAATAGGGGTTGGGGGGGGACACGGTTGGGGGGTCGAGATCTCGGGGAAAATTTATCGATAGCTTTTTTGGGACAAAATCACAGCTAAAAACCCTTTATCTTATAAATAACTAAAAATATAAAAAATCAGGAACGATAATACTTCACATCCTTTTTTAATAAAAAATTGACTAAATTCCCGATTGAAAATTAAAAAAATAAAAAAAAAGTGTGAAAATACTAAACTTCACAACACGTCGTTTTTCGCCGGGAAACCAGCGCTACAAAAACTTGCTTTGTAAATTTTTCTTTTTCCCCATAGTATTTGACAATTAACATATCAAGAAAATAAAAAAGCCGATAGGACATAGATTTTGACATATGTAGAAATAGACGAGTAATCATAATAATTTGAGTCAATAAAAAGAAAAAAAAATTTTTTGTTTGTTTGTTTGCTTTGGGGGAGTTTTTAGTTTTTTCTCTTTTTTAATTTTTAAATTTTTTTTTTAATCTAAGTATTAATTTTCGATTTTAAAGTTTAATCTATAAAATAGCAATTACAATTTTTTAAACTTTTAAATGTTTTTACATTCAAGAACAACTTACTATTTTAAAACATTCATGAAAAATAAAATAAATCACGGGGAAATCATGAACAGGCATAATTTCAAAACCCTTTTTCCGAATCAAAACAAAATACGGGTCACAAAAACATTTCATTATTTTTTAAACGCAGCATAATCTGATAAAATTTTTTGCAGATGGGTCATTCCCGGCAAAGTGTCATATTTCAATCGGCTAATAAATTTTATGCCCGCAGGCAAAAATATTTCACTATTCACCCATCTCCTATTACTCAACCCGTTTCTACTTCGGTCACTACACTACTCATACTACTCTACACACTACTACCACTACTACACTAAACACTACACTACTACACCACTACTACTACACTATTATTATTACACTACTACTCTACTACTAAACTACTACCCTACTACTACTTTCACTACTACTACTATACTACTACTAGATTATTATTTTTTTATTATTATTAAAATTTTTATTATTATTATTATTATTATTATTATTATAATTTTTTATTAATTTTTATTATTATAATTAAATTTTTATTATTTAAAACATTATTCTTTTTACCACACTACTATTAATACTAATACAACAAAAACAACAACTTTTACAACAACAAAATTACTATTTTCTACTACTACACCACACTACTACTACTACACTACTACTACACTACAAATACAAAACTACTGCTACTCTAAACTACCCTACTACTACTACTACTATACTACTCTACAACTAACTACTACTAAAATACTACACACTACTGATCCAGCTTCCATTAGCATTATTTTACAAAACATAATTAGGACCACTTTTTTCACCAGGACACTACACCAGACTACTACAATTACCCTAAATACACAACTACTCTACTACTACACAAATACTACACTACTGCTGCTGCTGCGCGCTCCGCTGTGCTGCTATAATAATAATAATAATAATAATAATAATAATAAAATTAATAATAAAATAAAATAAAATAAAATATAAAAGAAAAAAAGAAAAAAAGAAGAAGAAAAGGGAAAAGAAGAAGAAGAAGAAGAAGAAGAAGAAAAGAAGAAGAAGAAAAGAAAAAAAGAAAAGGAAGAAAAAAGAAGAAAAAAAGAAGAAGAAAAAAAAGAAGAAGAAAAGAAGAAAAAGAAGAAAAGAAAAGAAGAAGAAGAAAAGAAGAAGAAAAAGAAAAGAAAAAGAAGAAAAAGAAGAAGAAAAGAAGAAGAAAAGAAGAAGAAAGAAAAAGAAAAAGAAGAAAAGAAAAAGAAAAAAAGAAGAAAAAAGAATAAGAAAAGAAAAGAAGAAGAAGAAGAAGAAAAGAAGAAGAAGAAAAGAAGAAAAAGAAGAAGAAGAAGAAGAAAAGAAAAAAAGAAAAGAAAAGAAGAAGAAAAGAAA
>NW_027625436.1:0-7038 GCF_034508935.2 Berghia stephanieae
AAAAAAAAAACAAAAGAACAAAAAAAAAAAAAGTTTTCTTTACGGGAAAATAAGGGAGAGAGAAAAGAGAGAGGTGGGGGGGGGGGAAAGAGAGAGGTGTGCGTAGGTGAGAGGATTAGATAGAGAGAAAGAAAAAAAAAAAAAAAAAAAAGGAGAGAGAGGGGAAGAGAGAGAGAGAGAGAAAGAGAGAGAGAAGAGAGAGAGAGAGGAGAGAATGTTATCACCATCAGATAGTCAAATAACAATCATACACAAAACTTTTTCCCATAACTAGTCCCCTTTTTTGCTATTTCTTGTGTCTACAAAATTAGCAAAACCTAAAAATTTAACTATTATTTTAATACAGTATGAAACCTAGTACTACTTAAACACCCAGGGATTTCACACAGCAAATAAAAACGTTCTGCTTGCCATGTCCGCCCCCCCCTTTTTTATGGTCGATGTTGTATTACTTGTTTAAGGCCCGGGTTTCAGACCCAAAAAATTTAGCTGGAGATCCTTTTTTGGCTGGTTCCCCCTGACCCCTGAATTAGAAGCCCCCCGGGGGGCGACACTGTGGGGTGATGTGACTGTGGCTGTTTGTAAGGGTTTAGGTGGGGGGTTGGGATTGGGGTTTCCAGCCATGTGATGGAAATACGCTGTGCTACTTTTGTGTAAGGATAAACGAGTAACCTTATAAACAAAACCCAAACCAGTCTCCCTTTGAAAGAAGGAGAATAAGAGAGAGAAAAAGAGAGAAGAGAGAGAAAAAGAGAGAAGAGAGAGAGGGAGAGAGAGAGGGGAGAGAGAGAAGCACCCAAAAAAAATGATGACCCCCAACAAACAAAAAAAGCCCCCCCCCAAAAAAAAAAAAAAAAAAAAAAAAACCCACAGTAGTTTTCGTAGGGTTTTGTCAGTTTTAAAAATCCGGTATTAACTTTTTGGGGTTTTTTTTTAAACTTCCGAATTGATGGTATGGTTTTTTTGGGAAAAAATATCCTCTTTCGCCCCCAATAAAAAGTACGACAATATTATACAAACCATGTTTAACTTTTGGGGGTTTTAGTTTTTCCGGGGACTCAAGTGAGAACAAAACCCCCATCCCTGGTGGTTTTGCAATAAAAAAAAGCGTAGGAGCTAAAAATTACATTTATTCTATAATTTATGCCCAAATTTTAAATAGTGCTCTTAGACAGGGGGCTGTTTTAGCATTTCCAAAAGGTTTTTTTATTTAGCTGGGTTCTCTTTTCTTCGAGTTTTTCACCTTGTGATTGTCTACCCAAAAAAAAAACCTAATATGCTTTTTTAAATACCGTTTGCTTTAACATGCAGTCGTTTAATGGTCCCTTCGTTTTAAATATTTAAGTTTAAACCCCCACGCCCACAGTTATTCTGCCTTGTGGAAAACAAAAATTGGCCCCATTGCTCTTTTCCGAAAATCACCACGAAAAAGAAGGTTTGGGAAAAAAAAAATCGCAACTTTATCTGGGAAGTAGTAAAAGTTAAGAAAAAAGGGATTTATTTTTTTTTTTTTTTTACATTCCTAACATAAATATAGATAATCCGTGAACAGTTGAATATTAGGACGAAACTTTTGAGTCTTGAATAGAAAATTTATGGCCGGGGGTTTAAGATAATAATATGCGCATGAATGTTTGTGTGTGGGGGGGGGGGGACACATACACACACAACACAAAACACAACACACACAAACAAAAGAGAGAGAAGAGAGAGAGAGAGAGAGAGGAGAGAGAGAGAGAGAGAGAGGGGAAAAGCGACCAGTGTGGGTAGTCCCGACGGTTTTATCATCTTGACCGTGCTCTCACGTGATTTCCCCGCGGGGGCGGGAGGCGAACGCGCGAAAATTCGCCGTCTGTCAGTGTCGGGAAAGGTGTGCGGAAAGGCTCCCTTCCCCCCCCCCCCCCCCCCCCCCCCCCCCCCCCCCCCTACCCCCCCCCCCCCCCCCCCCCCCCCCCCCCCCCCCCCCCCCCCCCCACTTCCAACAATATCCGCCCGCCATACGAACCCGTACCAGTCTGTGGCCGTGGGTGATCTTCTTTCAGCTTTCCGGTTTCAGTTCCCTCCCAGTCGGTCTGTCATGAATGAAAGATGTGTGTAACTTTCCCCAAATGATTAGGTATCCTACCTTAGGCTACCATATCTATGGAATCACGAACAAGGAAAAGCCCCCCATCCCCTCTCCTTCTAGAATTCTTTCTGTTTAGGCGTTACTTTATCCAAATGTATGGCTAATTTTTACAAAAACGCCTTAACAGCAAACATGGGACGGTTTATGCAACTTATCACAACCATTGTTGGATTTTAAAAAGTTTTTGGTTTTTTTAAAATTTGTTTTCAAGACGTCATGATTGTGTTAATTTACGTCCTGTCGGGTTTTGTGTATGTGTGTGTGTGGGGTGTGTGTGTGTGGGAGAGAGAGAGAGAGAGAGAGAGAGAGAGAGAGAGAGAGAGAGAGAGAGGTTTCGTTCCCCAATACTTAATTCCCTGTTCCACTTTTTTCGAGGGGTTCCAATCCATGAATCATCTCCCTTTCCACCGACTCCAAATTTTGCCCTCTGATTGGATCATGGCTCTTGCCTTTGCAAAAAAATTCACCAACCAGAAACCTGCTTGCATCAATCACCCATGTAGGCTAGACCAGTTTTCATTACCTCTGAACCCTTGTCTTGAATCTCATTTTCCCCCCAGTCTTGTTTTTGTACTACTTCTCTCATTGGAAACAAAAAACGTTTTTGGGGGTATTACAAGTTCTTTCTTTCATAAAGGGAATTTAAACTATTATACATACTGGGGTATAACACTCGCCTTCGAATCACATAAATTAGTCCTTTACTCGCGTTCTCTCACTCTGGCCTTTAACAGTGTCGTCTCTGTCGAAAACGGGTGTCATGTCTCGTCCTACTGTTAAAGTGTTTCTTTGGCTCAGAGTCCCTTGTAATAGGCTTTGAGCACGTTATTTTAAACTCACGCTAAAAAAATACTCTAGTTTTTTGTTTTTTTTTTTTTTTTTTGTTTTTTAATTTTTTTAAATTTTGTTGTTTTTTTCCCTGAAACTTCCTGATGTCACAATATTCAAACGATTTTTTTTAATTAGTTTTTGCGAACATTGTGCAGGCGCAATTTATGAGTATGACGGAGGCTCTCTCTCTCTCTCTCTCTCTCTCTCTTCTCTCTCTTTTTCCCCTCCCCCTTCTCACTTTTTTCTCTCCGAATCTTTTCAGTGGGTTTTGCGCCGTATAAAGATCAATATCTCTCTTCTCTCTCCCTCTCCTCTCTTCTCTCTCTCTCTCTCTCTCTCTCTCTCTCTGTTCCTCCGCCCCCTTCTTCCACGTCTCCCTGTTCTCGAGCCAAATGTCTCTGACAACCATAATGTACTTACCCTTCCCTCCCTGCGTTCCGGAAAGTTTAATTTTGTAGCCAGGGTCCCCGTGTCCCGTCCATGCCACGTTGGATTTAGACAGTTAAAACAATACAGCGGTTGATGGTTTTGGACCGGGGCTTGGGGAATTGAGACAGATTAGAATGACAGAAAGGAAAGAGAGAGGGGAGAGAGAGGAGGAGAGAGAGAAGGGAGAGAGAGAGAGAGAGTGTATGTGTGTGTGTGAGAGAGAGAGTTAAGGGGTAATAGTAATAGATTAAAAAGACAAATGGCAGATAGAGGGGCAAGTCAGTCTAAAGATAGATAGATAGATAGATAGATAGATAAATACACAGACACACAAAGTGTGTGTGTGTGTGTGTGTGTGAGAGAGAGAGAGAGAGAGAGAGAGAGAGAGAGAGAGAGAGAGAGAGTAAGAGATGCTTTAATGTGTAATTGTAGGTGAGAAACAGATTGATAAATAGACAGGCAGGCAAACAGCCCAGAAAGAGAGAAATATATTGTGGGGGAAGTGAGTATAGGCGAATAATAAATAGATAGACCGGCGGAAAGTCAATAAGATAGTGGATAACCAATTGATGGAGAGTTTAGTTAGTGAGTGTGTCTGTATGCGTGTTTGTGTGTTTGTATCGCCCATGGCAGGTCTCTTAGTGCCACCTACAGCAAGGATTATAAAGGATAAAGAACATGGTTACGGAATACCCTGGAGAAACGTCTACTCTATGTCCCCCCATAAAAAAAAATCACTGGGTGACAATCTACAACTCCCACCGCTTTGCTTTTGCCTTAACACCCTTTACTTCTAATCATCATTATGGCGACGTTGTAACATGTAAAAAAATATATAATATGTTACACTAGACGCTCTCCCTCTCTCTCTCTCTCTCTCTCTCTCTCTCTCTCTCTCTCTCTTTCTCTCTCTCTCCTCTCTATCTATCTATCTATCCATCCATCCATCCATCCATCCATCCATCTGTCTATCTATCTATCTATCTATCTATTTATCTCTCTTTCTATCTATCTATCTATCTATCTATCTATCTATCTATCTATCTATCTATCTATCTATCTATCTATCTGTCTACCTACCCATCCGTCTGCCTGTCCGTCACGATCATCTCATGTTGCCTCTCTGCTGCAATAACAACCATGTTCTCTTAGGACTTTTTTCAATGTTTCTTTCTTTCTTTCTTTAAAACAGTATCAGGTCATTAGCGGTCACTTTCCCAATGGTCATAGAGACTGATGTTATGGTCAGGCTCGACTTTAAAATTTCCCCGCCTTTACAAACTCATAACAAACGCAACGTAGGTCCTCGAATCAAACAAGTCACATTTATTGTACCTCTTTTCCCTCATGATCGTTAATAATAAAATTATGATTTTTTTACGGCCCCCCCCATTTACATTTAATTTTACGTCCATTTTAATCCCACTAAAATTAATGTTCCCTAACATCTCTCTATCTTTTATCACACAGACTCGCAAGGGAGAGAAGCGACGAGTCCCAAACGGGAAGAAAACCCAGGAAGCCTAGCAAATAACAATAACAAAGGCGGCAGTTGTAGTAGTAAACCATAACAATAACAGCCTAATTAACGCTATCGCTAAAAGCTGCAATAACAATAATTGCGTCGCCACCCAAAAACAATGCCAACAAACCAATAGCATCAACGTGTCCTATTCCCCTCCCTTTCAACCACCAACGGGAACAACAACAATGCATCCTTTATCTCCCCGCTATCCTCCCCATCTTCATCATCAACATCATCATTATCGTCGCCCTTGGCGACATCGTCATCGTCCCTGCATTATCTTCTTTTTCCTCGTCGGTATCATCAACTATTTCGTCAAGCACCAACTAACAGCAAGTGGAATAACCAGCAGTACAACAGTCAATTAACATTAACAACAACAAAAAACAACAACAACAACAACAACGAATCATCTGGCGTTGGCAGCCTTGGAAACAACAGTATCGACAAAAACGATAACCACGCCCATGGGCTTCTTCCGGCCGCCCGGGGTCGCCATTGTCCCAGGCCGCTCTCACCAGGTGGCGCTCCCATCAAACCGGAAATGAATCCTGGCGTTGACAAGAGCTCTGCGGTGCCAGACAAAGTACCGGGTGAGTAATTTTCCCCCCAACCCTTCCCTTTACACTGTCTACTCTCCCCCGCCTACGAAATAAGAGGTACTCGACATGACATCATTCGATGAATGAGCGTTCTTATGTGGAAGGAAAAAAGAACGTACAATTGTTTAAAATTCTATGAGGTTGATCCTTATTCTAGTGTCCTTCGTTAGGATTTATTACCCGATGTCCTGATGCTCGTGTTGAATAATATTCATTAGAATCTACAGTTTTGTTGATGGAAGAGTTTTTTTGTTTTTTTTTTGTTAACGATAAAGACAAGATAATAATATTAAAGGAAAAAATGTTTTACGTACAATTCTGAAGCCCCCAACGTTGATACGTGCTTCACTATTCTTGAAAAATAAAGGGTATGGAGAAGTCCGGGGGAAAAAAGAGAAAAATAATATATTATATATATATATTTTATATATATTTTATATAAAATTAAAATATATTTATATATATTTATATAAATCACAAGTCAGGGGGAAAAAAATTTTAAATTTAGAAAAATTAGTGGAGCAGGCACTTATGTTTGGGAACAAAAAGAAATAAGTGAGTAAAAAAAAAGGGGCCAGAAGACAATAGAGAATAAAAAATTTTTTCGCGGGGGTGGGGGTTTTTGAACCTTTCGACCTTATTGGTACGACAACTCCGCCGGCAGGTGAGAGCGTGGCTCTACCGTGTGAGCTACCCCGAACACAAAAATATTTTGTTTCAAACCCCAAATCATTTCTAGATCCCCCTCTCACCCACTTCTTGAGACCGCCGATTCTTCCACACCCCCATCGCGAAATAATTTTTTACCAGCAAATTAAAAACTTAAAGCCAATATTCTCAACCAAACATTTTAACATAGAAACGATTGAACATTGAGTAAAACCCCCGGGTATGGGGGGAATTTTTTAAATTTAGAAAAGGGGGGGACAGGCACTTTTGTTTGGGGAAAAACAAGATATGAAGTATAAAAAAAGGGGGCCCGAAGACAAAAGAGAAAAAAAAAATTTTTTGCGGCGGTGGTGGGGTTTGAACCTTTTTACCTTATTGGTACGAAAAACTCCGCCTGGGAGGTGAGAAAGTGGCTCTAAACCCTGTGAGCTATCCACGAAAAACAAAAAAAATTCGTTTCAAACCCAAGTCATTTCCCAGATCCCTCTCTCACCCCCTTCTTGAGACCCCCGAATTTGTTCGCAAAACCCCCCCTCGGGGAAGTAATTTTGACCAGCAGTTTAAACTTAAAAAGCCCCAAAATTCTCAACACAAAAAAAATAACATAGAAACGATTGAGACATTGAGTATGCTCCCGGGGTATGGGGGTGAAATTTTTTTTAAATTTTTAAAAGGAGTGGAGCAGGCACTTATGTTGGTAACAACAAAATATGAAGTGGTAGAAAAGTGGGCCCGAAGACAATAAAAAAAAAATTTTTTTTTTTTTAATCTTGTTGTTACCAACATAAGTGCCTGGGTCCACTCACTTTTTTTTGTTTAAAAAAATTTAAACCCCCTACACCGGGCCCTACCAA
>NW_027625437.1:0-7049 GCF_034508935.2 Berghia stephanieae
CGGGCCCACCATTTGGGCACCATGAAAAATTTTTCATCCGGTGGGGATGAGGTGGGGGAGGGGGGGGGGGGGGGGGGGTCGATGGGGGCCTTCTGGCCCACCAGCTGATCGATTTTGTCTGCTGTATGCAATATGTTTAGCTGTTGCAAGAAGGGCAGTGTCTTATAATAATATTGTGTGGTGCAGGGTGATGCGTTGAAGAGTTCACGAGTTAAATTCCCTGAGACAACGGTTTGCATACTTCAAAATTTTAAGGGTAAGACCTTGTGAACCGCACTGGGCACGTCTAGTAGATATTGCGCTATATAAATGTTCAAGTTTAAAACATGAGGATTATTTTGGATAAAGCCTTTTCGTTATTATTCAATTAGTCTAAAAATTCAAAGAAAAATTATTTTTGGCTGCTGTGCCATAAAAAAGTATTTAAAAACCCTGTCGACACGACAAGGCAAAGATTATGTTTTGTTTGTTTATTTTTGTTTCTGGCACTGTAACATATACTTGTTTCAAACTGTTTTTTAGTGATTTCCCAATCCTCATATTCTGTTTTTATTCTTTGTCTTCAACGACTCTACAATCAACCGCCTTTATGTTGAAATTTTGGTGTATTTTGTGACCTACCGCATCAAAAGGGTATTATGTGGGGTAAACCAGTGTAAAAAAAGAAAATCATAAAAAGAGTGACCAGATAATAATATTATTGGGATTTTAGTTTTCGTCCTTTAAGAAAATATAGTATATTGTTTTAAATAAGTCTTAAAATGAATTAAATGTCATTGTTGACTATAAAATCGATTAAATTTTGTTCATCGAAATTATTCCGACATAATACCATTTTGAGACGATGGGTCACATTTGTTGTTGTCGTTGTTGTTTTTGGTTTTTGTTGTTGTTGTCGCTTTTGCCAAGAAAAGAATGAGGGTTTGGGATATTTACAATAATGTATTTGATAATAAAACAATGAATTATGTTCCTTCCCAGTGCTGGATTTTATGATGTAATCACTGAACAGGGGAAGGATTTATCACCATTTGTTGACCAAGCTTTTATCATGGATTATTACTTGATTGGGACGATGACATGGCACAAGAAGAGTGGTGAGTAAAATATACCGCCTACATTTGTCTTTATGTTGGATTTGTGACGTATTTATTATCATGTATTGTTTAATCAGGTTTTACACTTTCTGTTTGGGGTCAAAGTGGACAGAAGTCAATTCTCCTATATCTGTTTTTCTGAGCTTCTTTCTGTCATTGTTTGATTGGTTTTGTCCTGACCCTTGACAGAGTCCTTGGCTGAGAGGGAAACAGTCAAATGTGTGGGATTAGTTTTTGGATATTAACCCCTCCCCCAAATTCCCCAAATTTCTAGAAGTAGAAGAATCTAACTGATACAGATGAATTATTTGGAAATGGAATTAAAACTTCAATTAATGAAGCTTTTACAAGAAAATATACCACAAAATCTAGAAAAGAGAATAAGAAGGTATGACTAATGAAGTGCTAGACTAAAGGAAAAAAAGAAGGCAAGATAAATCAGATGTAGAAAAACATAAAAACCCTTTAAAAAAGAAATATAGAAAAAATGAATGAAGTAAAAGAGAAATGGAAATTTTTTTATCAGTTTTCTAGAAATAGAAATAAAACAAAAGAGCAAATTTGTACATGAAAAGATAAAAGAAGTCAGTGGCAAAAGAGTATGTTCAAGCACAGGATGCATAAAAGCTAAAGATGGCAATGTTTTTATGGATAGAACAGATGTTTGAATAGATGGTCAGAGTAAATAGAGGGAACTTTTCGATGATGAAAGAGAAAAACTAACAATAAACAAAGAGATAGCGGGCCACCAATTTTAAAAGAAGTAGAAGCAGCCATTAAAAAATGAAAGCTAGGCAAAGCAACAGGCCCTGATAATATCCCAATAGAAATATTCGCAACATTAGAGGTTTAGGTTTAAACATAGTTACAATCTATTGAATAAGATATATGACAGTGGTAAAATTCCAGATGATTTATTAAAGTCGGTGTTTATAACACTTCCAAAGTCACCAGGGGTCACGGAATGCGAGTTACACCGAACGATTAGTTTTATGAGTTACTTCACAAAAATTCTCTTAAGAGTACTAAAAGAGCAAAAAGAGGAAAAGTATAAAAAACCAGAGATATCAAGAACTCAATTTGGATTTGTCCCTGACAAAGGTACAAGAAATTTCTATTTCACCTTATCAATGTTGATGGGGGAAAAAGCATTGAAGTCCAGAAAGACCTATTTATTTGTTTTAAATTTATTACTCAAAGGCATTTAATTTAAAGGTTAGACATAATGAACTATTTAATATCCTTGAAAAAACTAGCATAGATGGAAAAGATCTAAGAAATATTAGAAACTTATATTGGAATCAAAGTGCAACCGTTCCAGATTGAAGGAGAAATTCAGTAAATATAAACAAATTGAATGAGGTGTTTTGACAAAGTTTTGTTTTGTCACCAGAACCTTTTTAATATCTACAGCGAAACAATAATTAGAACTTTAGGAAGTCGTCCAGGCATAAAGATAAATGGTGAGAATATTAAAAATTTAAAAAATTTTCAGATGACACAGCACTAATTTCAGAATCAAAGAAAATTTAAAATTTTACTCCTTAATAAAGTGTTACAGAGAGGGGAACGTATGGGGTTATATTTAAATGTAAAAAAGACAGAATGCATGGTTGTATCAAGGAGAGAAGAAATCCAACATGTAACTTAATAAGCAAAGGAGAAAACTATAAAACAAGTTCAGACATTTAAAAACCCTCTTGTTTCTTCTGACTGGGAAACTAATTCAAATGATTTCATAATTGAATCTAAAAGACTTGTTTTTCAGTGTGGCTAGTTATCTTGTGTATGAGACTCGCCTTCAGATCGGAAAGGTTCAGGGTTCGAGCCCACGCTGGCGGCGTGTATTGACTCATCCGGTTAAGGCTCTTTCCCCCACATTGTCTCACTGCATTCTGTGGAAAATGAGTAACTATCCGTTAACAGCTGCGTTTTTTCTGTGGAAAAAAACCCTTTACTACCCCCTAATAGGCGTCATGTCCCTTCCTTCATGTTTAAGCGTTTTCTGGGGTCTAGAATTCTTGTAAAGAGCTTGAGCACTTTTGTGGGTATTGCGCTATATAAAGCTCAAGATTTATTTTTATTCTGGTTCCCATCGACATAACACCAGATTGACACGGGGTCACATATTTCATTAAAAAAACAATTTTAATGTTATTTCTTTATCATACCTTTTTGAAAAATCCTTTATTTAATTCAAGTATAAATGCTTAATATGTTTTGGTTCGAGCAAAACCATTTAAAAAAATTAGGAACTAATTATAAGGGGTTTTTTACTCTGAAAAGTAATTAAAGCGTTGCAATCAATTATGAATTCGGGGTTTTATATATCAAAACCTACTAATTCTTAGGTATACAATTCAATATGGATGTGGGTAATGAAATAACAAGACCACAATAGACTAATTTTTAAAATTTCATACTACAGATTCAGACGATTAATTTTGAAATATGCACATCGAGGGCGACAGTAATACTTATCGTGTTACTTACTTTAATTGAATAATCACCCATAAAAAACCCCCCATTAAAATATAAAGTAGAATAAATCAACAAAATCAAAAAAAATCCCCAAAAGAAAATAAAACAAAAACCCCCCTTTTTTTCTCCCTTCCCCCCCCCCCCCCCCCCCCCACCCCAACGAAAAGACAAGAACATTCTGAAAAAGGGGGAAAAAAACAACCAACAAACCCAAAGTAGAAACAAATATATATAAAAGAAAAAAAAGGGAAAAAGAAAAAAAAAAATTTCAACAAAAAACAAACCAAAAACCCCCCCCCCCCCCCCCAAAAAAAAAAAACAAAAAAAAAAAAAAAACCAACCAAAACA
Source organism: Berghia stephanieae (assembly GCF_034508935.2). NCBI lineage: Eukaryota > Metazoa > Mollusca > Gastropoda > Nudibranchia > Aeolidiidae > Berghia > Berghia stephanieae. The sequence continues at coordinate 3,927 of NW_027625437.1, forward strand.
AACAAAAAAAGAAAAAAGAAAAAAAAAAAACCCTAAAAACCAAATAAAAAAATAAAAATAAACAAAAAAAATTAACAACAAGAAGAACCCCCCCCCCAAGCCCCCACCCCCCCCCCCCCTCCTTTCCAAAAAGAGAACCCCAACAAAGCAACAAAGAACAAACTAACAAAGCAAACAAACAAACAACAACAAAAAAACAAAAAATTAACATGATTTCATCGGTCCCTTCCTTTCTGCCATTTTGCTTAACCTTCCTCTTTTATACTTGCCAATTTTGAAAGCTATTCATCACCCCCCCCCCTACCCACACCTCCCTATCTCTCCCCCCCCCCCCCCCCACACACACACACACACACTTTGCCCTGTATCATCTAACTTTAGGCTTACTCATGTTTCATTCATCTCGTTGGAAACAATGAGTTTTTTCTTTAATATTTGCATGTCGGCTTAAACCGACGTGTACTTATTTGTAGATCTGTGTTAAACCAACCCCATGATTGCGTTGGGTTATCAGACCTCCAAATATGAGTACGCCGGCTCAAACTCTTCTTTGGACAAAAAACAAAAGCAAAACAAAAGCAAAACAAAACAAAACTAAAATAATAATAATAATAATAAAATTAATAATAATAATAAAATAAAATAATAATAATAATAAAAAAGACAAAAAAAACCCCAAAAAATGAGCTTTTATATAGCGCAATATCCACTAAACGTGCTCAAAGCGCTTTACAGGGGGTCCCTGACCAACAGAAACATGTAACATATAGAACGAGACATGACGCCTGTTAGGCGATATTAGAATTTTTCAGACAGAGACAACGCTGTTAATGGCCAGGTACTCATTTTACACATGAGTGCGGTGAGAGAATGTGAGTAAAGAGACTTTCCAAGGACTCTATGCGCCGATCGAGGCTCGAAACCAGGCCCTTTCCCATCCGAAAGCGAGTGTCATACCACAAGACCAATAGCCCACAAAACCGTAGGAACCGTTTTTTAAAAAAAATATGTAATGTCTGCAATAAGGTGTGTCATGTATGGTGTAAAGACTACTCTACGGTACACTCACAAATTATAATACCAAAAGAAGCAAAATAAAACAGTTTACAGAACGTCAAAAGAGGCGTTCGGATGGTAGTTTGGTACTGGTATGTTATCCACCCGATTGAAATTTGGGCCCAAAATTTCCAAATAAGCATTCTATCTATCAGACTTCCTCTTGAGTTTAGCAGTTTTAAAGAAAAAAAACAAGATGAAAAAAAGACTAAATATGAAGAAAAGAAAAAAATAAAACACACACCGATACACACACGCACACACAAAGAAAAACGCCAAATAAGGAAAGCAAATCTGCTGCTTGATTCTGACCCGTCACTGACTTTCAAAATCAAATACTATCACTATCTCATTATTTGCCCTTCGTTTAAAATTTCCCCGTTTCAGCGATTTTTTCTCTCTCTTTTAAGATCTACTAGATTTGCATCTCTTTAATGTTATGTTATCCTAATTACTATCTACTATCTACCCCCACTCTCCCTTTATCTCCATCTGTCCTCTGTGTGAAATGTTCGTCGATGAATGGAATTCCAAGTGCTAAAAAACATTTTTTTGGCTCATTGACTCTTATACAGCTTTGGCAAAATTAGCATTGTTTTTGGTTGTTTTTGTTTTTCCTCTTGATGTCTCTAATCCGCCCTCTCTTGTTTTCCTCTCTCACAATCATATCCCATTCTCTCCTCTCTCTCTCTCTCTCTCTCTCTCTCTCTCTCTCTCTCTCTCTCTCTTCTGGTTGTTGTTTTTGTTGTTGTTGTTGTTGTTGACGTTCTTCTTCTTCTTCTTCTTCTTCTTCTTCTTCTTCTTCTTCTTCTTCTTCTCTTTCTTCTTCTTCTCTTCTTTTTCTTCTTCTTCTTCTTCTTTTTCTTCTTCTCTTCTCTTCTTTTTCTTTTCTTTTTCTTTTCTTCTTCTTCTTCTTCTTTTTCTTCTTCTTTTTCTCTTTGGTCTTGTTTTTTTGACATGGCTATATATAATATTATTTTTGGAAGGATAGCCAGTCAGCAATATCGTTCAGGGTTTTTCAGAAATGATGGGATGCGTTTAAGAAGATACTAACCCCGTTGTGTTCTTATTTAGTCAAACCAAAGCACAAAATTGTGTGTAGCCTTAAATATTTGTAATAATATGTCGGAGATAATTTAGCGAACACTAATCACCCAAATGACGGTCTTAAACAAATAACAAAGAGTCAAAGATCTTAGTGACTGTATCTTTATCCATCGAGTGTTTTGGGAATGGTGCACCTTTTAAATCTTAAACAATCATTAAAATGCGTGTAGTTTACATCTGAATACTCTTCAACAGTCGTAACGTCACTTCCTTCCTTATGACGCATGGTAACTTAGCAACACTGGCTCTAAACTATCGGAACAATGGCGGATGCCCGTATGAATATTTCTCCGGCGAGCAAAAAAGCGTTCCAGAGGAAAAAATAACAAAAATCTGATCATGTTTGACTTTTACACATTCTGATCACAAAGGGATATGAAAAGTTCTAGCCCGCAGAAGAATCAAAAGTAATGATTTTCTTTGTTTAGAACCAAGATGGCCGCCGTTGCGGAAGGCGTGACATCAGACTACTGAATCCAATTATGACTACTGTTATACCGGGGACCGTGTTATATTATTTCCTAAAACCCAAAGCAAAGTGAACAAGTGGAAATGTATTGGTCACTTCGTATACAACGAAAAAGGAAGAGAGGTGGCAAAAGAGCAAAATGGCATAGGAATCTGGATTTTATTCTAAACAATTTTTCCTTTGTAAACCACCCCTTTTCAATTTCATCTTTGTCCGAATTTATGCGTGAAGCAGGATTGTATATAATAAGCGGGAAATTTGAAAAAGACTCGTACCCAAGTCCTAAGGGTCCGCTGGCGAGAGATTGTGCAACTACGCCACGAGGGCTGATCAAATTCAGGTCGTTATTATAAAGATATTGGCACACCCATGATAGAATACATCTTCAAATTTTCAAAAAATAATATCAGCTTAGAATAGTTTTTCTTGTCGTGTCGCTCTGACCTTTTCTTTACTAAAGGTAAGAGACGAAATAAAGAAAAATATATATA
>NW_027625438.1:0-7048 GCF_034508935.2 Berghia stephanieae
TTTAAATTTTCTGCAATCTATTAAAACAATATGTTGATTATCTATTTTCTGCTTTGTTCCACCAAGATATGAAATAAGAACAAAAAAAACAACATAAAAAAAAAAAAAAAAAAAAAAAAACTTGCAAAAAAACAAAAAACAACAAAAACAACCCACACAAATATAATGATAATAAATTTTAAAAAAATCAATATCAATCATGATCGCAATTTAAATCAATATGTGGGGAGATATTGTTTCAGAATATGGAGATTGAACACTGATTATGGTGTTGTTATTTCACTTGTGAATCAGGACTGAAACGTTTGAAATCCTTTTACTCACTTTACATACCAGATGTAAAAAAAATAATCATTGACATTAATAAAATTATGCGAAAATGAAATGCTTAAGTTCCTAATATCCCCTTGTTCTTTCTTGCATTATACAGCAATTGTGTGCTGCAAAGATTTAAAAGAAAAATTTTGAATGTGAAATTGAAATATATGATTACAGTGAATGAAAGAAAGAGAGACAGATGATAGGCATTTTATGCAAAAAATATATTATGTAGTATTGAATGTGAAACGTAGTTTTTAAAGAAAAGAAAATGAAACCCTGGTGCATTTCTTGCTGTTCAATTTTTTTGATTGTTTGTTTTCCAAAGACAAACAAAATAGTTCTGCTTATTGTCGGTAAAATTGTGACCCATAGCCTCAAATCGGTATTAATATTTTGGGGTAAAAAAAAAATCACTTACTGTAAGGGATTCATATTTCAAATGATCAGAAATAGAAAATGTTTATTTTTGGCCCTTGAAAAAAAAACAAAAACAACTTGGACTCATGCAAATAAAAAGAACTTAATCTAAGTTTTGTGTTTTTACTAGTATGAAGTCAATTTTCAGTAGCTAGGCCACCCTTACTTAACTCTCGAGTTCCTAATACATGGATTATCGAACAAATTTGTTTGATTTTCAATGAGTTTGAACTCAAGAGAGTTAATACCCATTTGAACCTGTGGATCACAATTTTTTTTGGTATAAACCTTGTTGTAATTTGTACACCATCACACACGGCTGTTAAATTTACACATGTTCGGATTTATTATATGGGCAATCCATGTCTTCAACCAACCAACATAAAGATTTTACTTTGGAATCTGCTCATATTTATTTGCACACCAATGTTTTATCATTTTATCACTTACACTAAAATCATGATATTAATGTTCATATGAATTTTAAAGTTTTTGGGTTTTTTTTTTTGTAAGTAACACATTTATGAAATCATTTACCAAGTTTTTGTAAGTTACTTTTTATTCCGTTTATGTAAGTTATATATTTATGAATCCATAAACCTATTGCTGATCACCTCAAGTCCTTTTGTATATATTTATATATATATACATATATATTGACGGTAGAGATATGAATGAGATGAAGCATGATGGAATGCTCACTTTTATCTATTGCATCGATGTGTTAGTGGTATTATTATTATTATTATTATTATTATTATGATGATTATTATTATTATTATTATGATGATGATTATTATTATTATCATTTTTATTATTACTATTATTATTATTATTATTATTATTATTATTATTATTATTATTATTATTATTATTATTATTATTATTATTATTATTAATATTATTATTATTATTATCTTACATATATTCAAATTCAGAGGTCACTCGTGTACAGATTAAAAATACATAGTATAAGTATATCAAATTAAGAAACTAGGGAGCAGGCACCGATGAAAGATAAAGATCTGAACAAGTGTGTGAAAGGTGCCAGACAAAGCAAGAAAGAAATCAGATTTTTTGGGATCTTTTTTTCTCTTGTATTTTATTTTCTTGCTTTGTCTGGCACCTTTCTTACACACTCGTTAAGATCTTTAATATAAGTTAATTATTTAAGTCAATTTATGGTTAAAATTTATTTGACAGGTGAAAAGGATTGACTTCTGAAAGTAAAAAATCTATTAAAAAAAAACAAAAAAAAAAAAAAAAAAAAAACACTGGGTGTGGATTTTCACTAATAAAGCTTTTGCGAATTTCACACTTAAAAAAGAAAATGAATAATGAATTTCGTGTAAATTCGTCTTTCAATAATTTGTAATTTTTGTCTTGGAAAAAAATATATTACCTGTAATTGCATCTATTAGTATAGGAGCGTATTTGATTCTATAAGAAACAGCCAAGCAAAATTTGTAATGATGATTATGAATATTAATATAATGACGACTTGAGTGGTATTGAAATACCCACAAGGCTTGTGGAGTTGGGGATTTACTCCAGGGTCTTTCTCGCTCGAGACAATTGCTCCCTCTTATCTTTTGTACAAATACAGGCTCATTCTTTCAGTTAGATCAACATTCGCTATTATGGAAAATATTTTGTTTTGGTTTTATAGTTCCATTGTAACCATGATGAAAAGAGCTCACAACTAATTTTTATATATCCGTCTTATAAATACAGTACATATTTGTAGCTTATGGTTCATCAATGCTCATAATATTGTTTAGTGTATAGGAAAGGTAGTGTATTTTAAAAGGGTGCAAGAATTAAAGCTTATAGTATAGTTTACATAAGAGTAAGAGAGGCAATTAAAGATCTCTTAGATTTGATTAACTAGTTCAAAACTTACCCTTGCTTTATACACAAAGAAAATCATATCTCGGTGTTTTTCTCAACACACAGGGGATATGAACCAAATCAGTAAGAGTTAAAAAGTGTGTGTCTTTTTCACCCATAACATTTTTAATTAAAGGGAAAAGCTGTGGTATTTTAAAGATAAAAGATTTAAAGATGATTATGAAAGGTTTTCCTGGATTGGGGCCATGGAGTTCCTAAGAGCTTCTCAGTTGGTTTGATAAACTGCTACCCTATCCTCTAGTCATTTTTATTTCCAACCAATATTCTCGATTTACTTTTTCTAGATACTTAGGGAACCAATAAAAAAGGAGTTGCAAAGTTTTGATATAATTCTATTAAGCAAATGAAACCCCACTACGGCAATTACTTTTTTTTTTTCCAAAAGATAGATATCTAGTTAAAAAATAAAACTTGATCATTATTAGGATTAATGTTTTTTTTTTTTTTTTTTTTTCTGTTTTTATTCTCGTAATGAAATGTAGGTTGCCATGGAGACTGATGGTGTATCCAACAACTGCTGATAAATCCACGATTGAATTGTCCATTCCTTGATCACATCATCCATTTATTCCTGAAATGGTTCCATGTAGTAAAGACCAATATATTAAATTCCATGAACTGAACATAATAATATAGTGACTAACACACATTTTATATTTTATAAACATTTCAGGATAGATATATCTTGTTGAAATGTTGAAAATGGGTGGGGTTCTTGACCTCCCATAGTGGGCAGGGAGGTACGGACTGTGTCTTCTATCCCCCTATATCTGTTTTCCAATTGCTTTCTATCTTTGTCTTGGAATGAGATAACTTAGGTTTGTCCTGACCCTGTCCTGAGTCCTGGCTGGGAGGGAAACAGTTGAATGTATGGTTATAGTTTTGGGAGATGATATTTTTTCCTTGTAAATCATATCTTTGTTATCTATGTACTGCTATTTTTATTTATTTTCAACATGTGATTTGTAAACATTTGAGCGTGTTCCTCTTAGTGGGATCTTGTGCTGGTGTCTGGGTGAGACTTTTGGGTAATCTCAAACTAAGTACACTGATAGTGTGCTCTTGGAATCTGCATCTGTTCCCTATTTGAACCTTTCCACTATGTCTTACTTTTTCTTCAAGTCCTTTTAATTGTACATCTAGAATGTTTTTACTATCCATTTTCCCCCTTTTTACTGGCGCTGATATGACCTAAATGTGTTGCAAGCGCCGTAAAACCCTTAAAAAATTAATTAAATTAAATTAATCATCCATTTATTCCTGAAATGGTTCCATGTAGTAAAGACCAATATATTAAATTCCATGAACTGAACATAATAATATTGTGACTAACACACATTTTATATTTTATAAACATTTTAGGATAGATATATCTTGTTGAAATGTTGAAAATGGGTGGGGTTCCTGACCTCCCATAGTGGGCAGGGAGGTACTGACTGTGTCTTCTATCGCCCTATAATATATGTTTTCCAACATGCTTTCTGTCTTTGTCTTGGAATGAGATTACTTGGTTCTGTCCTGGCCCTGGCTGAGAGGAAAACAGTCAAATGTATAGTTAGTTTTTGGAGATATATTATTTTATTTGTTAATCACCTCTCTGTTATGCACTGCATTATGTTTTGTTTACATATTATATATGATTTGTAAACATTTGAGTGTATTCCTCTTAGTGGGGGCCTGTGCTTGTGTCTTGATGAGACTTTTAGGTGATCTCAAACTAAGTACTTTGATTGTGTGCTCTTGGAAAATACATGTTTCCTATTTGAAACAATTCTTCTTTGTCTTCCCTTTTCTTGGGTGATTTAATTGTAATTCTATAACTTTTTCCTATCCCCTTTTCTTCCTTTTTACTGGCGCTGAATGTGTCACAAGCGCCGTAAAACACTTGAAAACAAACAAAATGTTGAAAAGGAATCAAAATAAATGATAAATGATTTAAGTGTCCTTAAATAATAAAAGGCGCATATTTTAAGTCTGTAGAACTCAAATATCATTTTATTTGATCATAAATATTTGTGAAAAGTGGGGTTTATGACGAGTTACTTTTTATGATTAACAGCCAGTTTTTTTAAAGTTTTATCATTACGTACTATATTTTTTTATAGCATGATCACTCCCAGCTTGTTATTTATACATTTATAAAATCTTGTAAGTTATTCTAATCCTTATTTTTTCGATACCGTCATTTCCATGATTTATTTTCTAAATGGTGTTTTTTTGGTATTATAATACAAGCACCAGGAGTAACATTCCAAGTTTATTGTATTCATTCAATGCAAACGTGTCTCTATCTACTCTGTGTGTGTGTGTCTGTCTGTGCATATGATGTATATCAGCAGCTGATGAAACACGACGTACACTTACAGTTAATGAGAGATAAAACAGCTTACGTGTTTGTGACTGTGATTGGATTGGTTTAATGTGTAAAATTGTGATTTAATGAAATGTGCATTGCGTTGGATGGGCAGACATTTCACGATGTTGAATTAAACTAAAATATATGCCATCATTGCCGTTTTTCACTTGTCGTACTCTTCCTCCCATTCTTTCTAACCCCCTGGGTGGGGTCATTTGACCTCCCATGTTGGGTAGGAGGTCACCCGCTGTGTCTTCTCTCCGATTATATCTATTTTCCGAATGGCTTCCTGTCTTGTCAGCCAATGGGATTGCTTGGTTTTGTCCTGGCCCTTACTGGGGTCTTTGGCTGAGAGAGAAACAGTCAAATGGTTAGTATTAGTTTTGGGAGATGATTTTTTCCCTTGCAAATCATCTCGCTGTTATGTTGTGTTAATTGTTTTTTTTTATGTTTTGGGTTTATTCTGTAAACAATTGAGTGTATTTCTCTTAGTGGGATCCAGGGTGGGGTTCCTGTCCTCCCATAGTGGGCAGAGAGGTACTTACTGTGTCTTCTATCCCCCTTTATCTCTTTTCCAACTTGCTTTCTGTCTTTGTCTTGGAATGAGATTACTTGGTTTTCTCCTGGCCCTGGCCGGATACCCTGGCTGAGAGGGAAACAGTCAAATGTATAGTTAGTGTCGGGAGATGACATTTTTTTCCTTGTAAATCATCTCTCTGTTAAACACCGTAACATGTTTTGTACACATATGTGATTTGTAAACATTTGAGTGTGTTCCTCTTCGTTGGGACCTGTGCTTGTGTCTGGATGAGACTTTTATGTGATCTCAAACTAAGTACTTTGATAGTGTGCTCTTGGAATCTACATCTGTTTCCTATTTGAACTAATTCCCCTTTATGTCTTCCCAATTCTTGGGCGCTTTAAATGTAATTCTAGAACATTTTACTATCCCATTTTTTCATTTTTACTGACGCTGATATGACCTTAATGTGTTGTAAGCGCCGTAAAACCTTTAAAAACATAAACAGTGGGATCCTGTGCTGGTGTAAGATGAGACTTGTATGCGATCTCAAACTAAGCACATTGACGGTATGCTCTTGGAATCTGTTCCCTATTCGAACTAATTCCCATTTTTTTTACGTTTTCACGATGTGTCTTCTTTTCCCTTATATCTGTTTTCCGAGTTACTTTCTGCTTTGTCCTAGCCTTAACCGGAGTCCTTGACTGGGAGGGAAACAGTCAAATGTACAGTTATATTTTTGGGAGATGATATTTCTTTCCCTTGCAAATCATCTCTGTCTGTACTGTTACATTTTTTGGGTTATATATTGGTTTATAAACACCCTACACTGACTAGTAGGGTCTTCATTCAGTTGCATGTTATGACTTTCTGCCATTTTCATGGAATGTTACTTTGTTTTGCATAGACCCTGGCTGGAGTCCTTTTTTTGTTGCATGGGTCATGTGATGTGAGCGTAAATGTGCGCGATTTTCTTTCAGTTTTTACTCCCCTGTAAATCGCCTCTCTTACTCTTAGTGACTCTGTGCCAGAAATAGACCAAAAACTATAGAAACCATCTTGAGTGTCTCCTGCTGGGATCTTGTCTGTTGTGACTTTCTGATGGTTTCAGGCCGGCGAGAGGTATAGATTGTCGATGGGTCTTCTTTTGTGAACTACTCATATACCCCATGACTCACTTTTTCTAAAGCATGCATGAGCAATGGCCAAAGAGTGATGCAAGTGCTCAGCTAAAAGTCTACTTTGACCATCATTTTTTTAGGCACTGGCTTAAAATGTTCCAGCAAGAAAAGAAGAGAGAGAGAGAGAGAGAGAGAGAGAGAGAGAGAGAAGAGAGAGAGAAGAGAGAGAGAGAGAGAGAGAGAGAGAGAGAGAGAGAGAGAGAGAGAGAGAGTGAGATGTCCAACCAAGGTACATACGATTAGGAATAGACCCTCTCTTAGTACCTTAGTCCTACCCGTGACGACTGGTACGTTGGGCTGTCACAAATCTCCACGTATTTCTGGAATGCGCCATCTCTTCGG
>NW_027625439.1:0-7042 GCF_034508935.2 Berghia stephanieae
ATTCTAAAACGTGAACACTTTTAAGAGGAAGAGCACATGTTAAAAACTCTCTTTTTGGAAGGGTGGGGGAGGGTCGAGGGTTTCACGATGGACAAAACTCACAAAAACAAATAATTCATAAAAACATCAAGCACAACACTGAGATACAAGCCCCGATAAAAGGCTTTGTAATTATTCTTTGTCCACCAAAAAGGATGGTTTTTTGGTCGATATAAAATCAAATGTGATAAATGTAAATCAAAAGGAAAAAAAAACCTATGAAGAAATTACTTCTTTTTAGTACTTTAAAAAAAAATCTGCCGGCATGTTTCATCTCTGCAAATCTTTTATAATGGTTTTATTGAAATTTGGAAGGGAAAACTATTTCAGTTTTGTAAATTTGACAGAATCTAACAAATTTTTAACCGCCTGAGTTTCTTTAAATTTCCAAGAAATTTTTCACTTTTTAAAAGGTGTAAAAAAACTTCAAGGTTTAAAAATTACGATGGAAGTTTGGGTCATTATAGCCTTAGATGCCATGATTTGTCAGTGTTTTTTGTTCTGAAAAAAGTAGAAAATAAAAAAAAAAGAAACGTTTTTTTTTCTTAACAACGTAGCCATTCATGCCTGTCATCATGTCACGAAAAAGAACGTTTTCGAGTTTTTTCCACACCTGTTTTAATTCAAAATCATTTGTTGGTGGGGAACTGGGCCTTTTTTTTCTAATTTGTTCTAGTGAAATCTCCCAAACGCCGTGAATAAAGAGTCAACTTGATTCATTGCAATTCATTTTTTAACAAAAAAAAATTTAAAAGTATACTCAAAAAGGGAAATCATGGACTACATTAATGATGCACAAAAAAAGGGTAATTCAGATCTTAAAGCATCACAAAGAAAAATCACTCCACTTAAGTACTTAAAAAATCAAAAAACCCCAAACCAAAGTATAACTGTTGAAAATCTTCGCTTTTTTTCTCTGACTCACACAAATACACACCACCAAAAAAACCCCACACACACACCCCAAACCACACACACACAAATTAAACACTCAACACACTAACCATCAACTCGGCCTTAAGAAAAGAAAAATTTTTGGAAAATTTCGCCCACAAGCTTCGTTGCAAAAAATTTATTTTATTAAAAAATCGTGAAAAAGATTGGGGGGGGGGGGGGGGGTTGATATGCATTTTTTTTAATTTTTAAATTGTCTTTCTTTGCGCTTAAAAATAAACTTGAAAAAGACATTTTTTTTGACAGTTAATGTAATTTTTTGGTGGCCGAAGTTACCCAATTTGGCGCATCCTCCCCCTTCAACGGGGAGCCTCAGATCCTGGCAAAAGTCGGGGGTTTTCCGCTATTTGAAGTTTGTAAATTCGCCCCCATTTTCTCGCTCAATACTGTAGCGAACAATGGATAGAGCATTAACTGGATTTTTGGATTGCTTTGGGGGCACCACGGGGTGTTTGATTTAGGCATTTTTTCGCGGAGTGATTAAAAACACCATGGGGGGGGGGGGGTTTGTAGGGGGGAAAAAAGGGAAAGTTTTGGGATTTGGGGAAAAGGGGGGAAAAAAAAATTTTTTTTTAATTTTTTTTTGGTTAATGATTTAAAAGATTGTAGGGTGCCGGCACCATTCGACCAATGGCCCCCGCCCACTGCTCCAGCTATCGAAAGACTTTTGAAATATAAGTTTATAATTTTTTAGAATTATAATTTTTTTAACTCTTAACGTATTTTTTTAAATTGCTTTTGAGCATTAGATTATTATTCTTAAAATTTGTAAATTGGGAACTTTTATCCAATACATTAATCATACAAACAAAAGGGATTTAAAACGTTGATGCAAAAATTTTTCAAAAATTCGGGGTGTTTGGGTCAAATCGAGGTTTTTCGCTCCTGACATTACACCATACGCTGAAAAAAATCCAAAAATGCAATCTTTTGGGTAGATCCTATTTTTTTAAATTTACTTTTACCAATTTTGAGGGTTCCAAAAAAAACAAAAACCCCCAAAAACCACACCGTTTACAGGGGGGTTCACACATCACGAGGGGCAAAAAATTTAATATGTGATTTTTACGGGAATGGGCAACATTTTTTTTACATATTTGTTGCGCGGTTTTACCATTTTTGACAAAAAGCCTTTTCTGAGGTAGTGAGCCCCGGGATACCATGCTCCCAACCGGGGTGTGAACCGTCAGCGGGAAACTCATTTATGTTCTCTTTATGTTCGGGCGATTGGGGTGGCCTGGCACCTTGTCCCCGTTTTCGCATATAAGTCGATCGGTTCTAATTTCTTTATCAATCGCTAGAATTCTGCCCAGTCAATATTTTCCCCAAGGCCCAGATTTTAGGTAGTCTATCTCTGGCTCTGATGTACTCATGGTATACCCCGTTCCAACTTCATAAAGCAAGGTGTGTAAAAACTCATTTGTCCCAGGAATGGACTAAAGCCGGTGGCTTCTAAATCTGGTACCTTTGTTTTGGGGGAAAGAATGGCATGACAGGAAACATTTTTTCCTTCAAAAAACCCATCTCAATATCATTGGGGTAGAGACCGCTTTCTAAAACTGAGACAAGTGAAAACCCTGCTTTTTGAAACGGGAAATCCCCGAGGCGATCTTCTGTACTTTAAAAAAGTGAATGAGGGGGGGAGGAAGTAGGAGTTGGGGGAAGGTTAGCGATACTTTTTTTTTAGCACAAATACCATTGAAAGAACCTTTTGGAGAAACCCTACCCAGCTAAATTTGGGTTGTTCAGTCTATTTAGGATCCCCCCCCCCCCCCCCCCCCACTTTCTTACAGACTCCGTATGTTCACCTAATCGTGAAAAATGAGTGAGCAGGCACTTATTTGGTAAAAAACAAGATATGAATGATAAAAAGTGCCCAGAAACAAAGAAAAAAAAATTTTTTTTTTGCGGGGGTGGGGGGGTTTAACCGCGACCTTTGGTACGACAACCCCCTGCAGTGAGAGCGTGGCTTTTACCGTGGAGCATCCACGAACACAAAAAATATTCGTTCAAACCCAAATCATTTCTAGATCCCTCCCTCACCCACTTCTTAGATCGCCGATTCGCACCACCATCGCGAAGTAAATTTTTACCACAGTTAAGCTTAATACAAATTTCCCCACAAACATATAACAAAGAAACGATTGAGACATTGAGTATGCCCGGGTATGGGTGAATTTTTAATTCAGAAAAGTGAGGGAGCAGGCACTTATGTTGGTAAAAACAAAATATGAATGAGTAGAAAATGCCCGAAAACAATGAAATAAAAATTTTTTTTTCGCGGCGGTGGGGGGGTTTTGGGAAACCCGCGACCTTTTGGTACGACAACTCCGCCCGCAGGGGAGAGCGTGGCTCCTTTCCCCGTGGGTGAGCATCCACAACACAAAAAATATTCGTTTCAAACCCCAAAAACATTTCTAGATCCCTCTCCCCCACTTCTTGAGTCGCCGATTCCCTTCACCACCATCGCGAAGTAATTTGACCACTTAAGCTTAAAAGCCAATATTTTCTCAAAACATAAACAAAGAAACGATTGAACTTGAAAAGCTCCGTGTATGGGTAATTTTTTAATTCAGAAAAATGAGTGGAGCAGGGACTTATGTTGGGAACAACAAGATATAAGTGATAGAAAAAGGGCCCGAAGAAATGGAAAAAAAATTTTTTTTTTCCCCGGGGGTGGTGGGTTTAAACCGCGCCTTTTTGGGACGGGACAACCCCCTGGCAGGTGAACGTGGGTCCCACCCTGGAGCTATCCCGAACACAAAAAATATTTTGTTTCAAAACCCAAAATCATTTCTAGATCCCCTCCCACCCACTTCTTGAATCCCGATTCTTAAAACCCCCATCGCAAGTAATTTTGACCAGCATTTAAACTTTAAAACCAAAATTCCCCATCACAAAAATTAAATAGAAACGATTGAGACATTGAGTATGCTCCGGTGTATGGGGTGAATTTTTAATTCAAAAAGTAGTGGGGGCAGGCACTTATGTTGGTAACAACAAGTTGAATGAGTAGAAAAAAGCCAAAGACAATAGAGAATAAAAATTTTTTTTTTTTTTTTGCGGCGGGGTGGGGGTTTTAACCTGCGACCTTATTGGCACAACTCCGCCTGGGAGGTGAAGCGTGGGTCTACCGTGGGGAGCTATCCACGAACCAAAAAAAAATTTGTTTCAAAACCCCAAAATCAATTTCAGACCCCCCTCTCAAACCCCCTTCTTGAGACGCCGATTCGTTCCCACCCTCGCGAAGTAATTTTTACCGCAGTTAAGCTTAATCCAATATTCCATCACAAACAATAACTAGAAACGATTGAACATTTATATGCTCCGGTTAGGGGTGAATTTTTTCAAAATGATGGGGCAGGCACTTTTGTTGGAACAAAAAATATGGGAATGAGGAAAAAAAGTGCCAGAAGACAATAGAAATAAAAAAATTTTTTCCCACATTTTACCACATAAGTGCCTGCTCCCCACTTTTCTGAATTAAAAATTCACCCCATACCCGGGCTACTCATTCCAATCGTTTTCATGTTATATTTTTTGGGTGGAATTTGGCTATTTAAACCTAACTGCTGGTCAAAATTACTTCGCGAGGGGGAAGAATCGGGGATCTCAAGAAGTGGGTGAGAGAGGGATCTAGAAATGACTTTGGGGTTTTTAAAAGAAAATTTTTTGGTTCGGGATAGCCACACGGTAAGCCACGCTCTCACCGCCAGGCGGGGTTGTCGTACCAAAAAAGGCGCAGGGTTTAAACCCCCCCCCGCCGCGGAAAAAAAAAAAAATTTTATTCTATTGTCTTTTGGCACTTTTCATCACTTCATTCTTGTTGTTCCAACATAAGGGGCCCGCTCCACTCATTTTTTGAAAAAAAAATTCACCCCATACAGAGCATACTCAATGTCCAAACGTTTCTATTTAATTTTGTGATGAGAAAAATTTTGGGTAAAAGTTAACTGCGGGCAAAATTATTCCGAGGTGGTGAACGAAACGGGGATCTCAAAAAGTGGGTGAGAGGGGATCTAGAAATGACTTTTGGGTTTGAAACGAATATTTTTTTTTTTCGTGGTAGCTCACCGGTAGAGCCCCCGCTCTCACCGCCCGGCGAGTTTGTCGTACCAAAAAAATCGCAGGGTTTAAACCCACCACCCCGCGGGAAAAAAATTTTTTATTCCTATTTCCTTTTGGCACTTTTCTACTCACTTCATATCTTGTTGTTACCAAAATAATCCCTCCCCCTCACTTTTTTTTGAATTTAAAATTTTCCCCCAACACCGGGGCATACTCAATTCTCAATCGTTCTATGTTATATGTTTGTGAAAGAAATATTGGCTATTAAGCTTTTAAATGCTGTCAAAATTTCTTCGCGATGTGGTGAACGAATCGGGGATCTCAAGAAGGGGTGAAGAGGGGTCTAAAATGACTTTGGGTTTGAAAAAGAATATTTTTTTTTTGTTTCGTGGGTAGCTCACACGTAGACCCGCCTCCCCTGCCAGGGGAGTTTCGTACCAAAAAGGTCGCAGGTTTAAACCCCCCCACCGCCGCAAAAAAAATTTTTTTAATTTTCTATTGTCTTCTGGGCCTTTTCTACCACTTTTATATCTTTTTGTTAACTCAAAAACGTGACAGCAAAAGGCAGGGTACCCACCACTGGAACCGCTTTTCAGTCCTTTTTGGTCTAGGTTTTTTAAGTTGGCGGTATACCTCGCTCACGTCCACAAAAATTCAGGGGGAGCTTCCACTTACGTACCTTGAATTTTTATTTACCGAAGACACTATAAAAATATTCCTCCGCAAACCCCCACCGTCCTTAAGTGGACAATTATTGCTTGGGGGTTTTGGTCCCAAGAACACCAGACCCCCTTGAAAAAGCTTTTTTTTTTGCCATTTTTTAGCTCTCAAGTTGATGTTATCAGCACACAAAACTTTGTGAAACCCTTTAAACGTTAATAATCTGTTTTGATAAATTTTAAGAGAACTAATCATTAAAAGGGGCTATCTAAAAACAAAAACAAAGACTGATGACTTAAATTTCGTTCTTTTTTATAAAAAAAATCAATTATCAAATAAAATATTCCCATAGACTTAGTTTACATTGATCGTTTGCGACTGCCAAACACGCCGAAAACCCGGGGGGTAAAAAAAATTCGAACTTAATAGGAGCAAACGTTCCTATTGGCATTCTCATGTTCTAGGACTTTGAACTATTCACACTGATTAGTTCCCATTAGCAGTTTGTAGTTTTCCATGCGGCACATATCTATTTAATCTTTTGGCTTTTCCCTACCCCCGTAAAGCGTTTTAACCATTTTACAATGGAAAAATAGAAAAACCTGTGGGTTTGGGCAGGGTTTTTTTTTAAAAAAAAAACATAACAAACTTCTATCCCCTATTGGACCAACATCTTTGCAGTAAGTTTTCATTTTTACCAACGATACCACAAAAAACAGTATCTAAACCATCTTTTATGTCAGTTAAATAGATAATGGACAATGGATCGGTTTTTTTTTCCTGCATAGAGTAATCTTAATGTTGTGACGACAAACGCAAACATGCTTACAGAAGATATTTTGAGTTGAAATCTCTAAATTACTTAAAATTTTCCCTCTCCCTGCACACACAAATCAAACAACAAAATACTACACACCCATATACATACAACATACATAATACATTAATAGATACATACATACATACATACAAAAAATACAACATTCAACAACATAGAACATACATACATACAACATACATACATACATACATACATACATAAACATAAATACAAACATCCCTACAAAAATACATACCTACATACATACACCAACAAATTAAAATAAAACCCTACATACTACAACATCCATACATTCATACATACCCATACATACTACATACTACATAAGAAACAATCATTTACTCCACAACGCACGCACAGATATACACGCACACACACACACACACACACACATCCTACACACACTGGGGTCCAAAAACAGACCAATACGACAAATAGAAGGATGGGTTTTGCCAGATCTTTTTTAAAAAAAATTATAGC
>NW_027625440.1:0-7041 GCF_034508935.2 Berghia stephanieae
ACACACTGTTTTTTATATGTTTGTTTTTATTTTTTTTTTTTGGGGTTTTTTTTTTCTTTTCCATAATGATTAAAAAGTTTTCCCCCATGTTTTTTTAATTTTTGTTTGTATTGGCTTTGGGTTTGTTGTTTTTGGGTTTTTTTTGTTTTTAATTGTCGTTTGATTTTTGCTGTCTACTTTGTTTTTCTTTGTTTTGGGTAACTGCTTTGTTGTTTGTTTTTTTGTTTTTTTTTACTATATTGTTTTTTGTTGTTTGATTATGTTGTTGTTTTTTTTTGTTTTTTGGAAAAAGGTTTGATAAACAAAAACAATAGTAAATAAATTGTAACTGCCCAATATTTTTTTTATAAACATTTTACATTTACCCCATTTTCAAAAAAAACCCACATACCCGGGAAAAAAAACACCCCTCTCGTTGAAAAAAAAATAAAAAGGGAAAACAAAAAAAAAGGGAACAATTTAAAAAAAAAAAAACCAAAAAAAAAAAACAAAAAACAACAAACAAAAAAACAAAAAAAAAAAAAAAAAAAAAAAAAACCCAAAAAAAAAAACCCCACGAAATAAAAAAACCACAAATAATCCCTCCAAAAATTTGACCCAAATAACAAAAATAAAAAAAAACAAACTTTAACGAAAAAACCCCAAAAAAAAGAAAAACCCGAAAAAAAAACAAAAAAACCCCCCCCCCCCCCCCCCAAATTAAATAAAGAAAAAATAAAAACCCCCCCCCAAAAAACAAAGCAAATCAAAACAAAAACAAACAAAAAAAAACAAAAAAAAAAAAAAAAAAAAAAAAAAAACAAAAAAAAACAAAAAAAAAAAACAAAAACAAAACAAAACAAAACTAGGTAAAAACATAAAAAATACGAAATTAAAGTCTATTTTAAAAAATTGTTTAGTTCATGACGGTCCCCCAGCCCGAGCCCAAATTGTGTATTTTCAAATATTATAAAAAGGCTGTTTTTATTTTAAGGGCCTGCCCATCTTTTTCCAAACCCTCTATACATATCGACAATGAGCCAAAATTTTTTGGAACAAATCAAAACGGGGAAATTTTGTGACGTGCTGGGGACAAGCATGGTTGATTGTTTTTAAACAATCATTTTTAAAAAAAACGACCCTTTTTCTTTTTGATCATTGTTATTTTTTTCATAGGGGCCCAGATGGCTGGGCTAAATTATCACACAATTTTTTTTCGATCAGGGTAAAAAAGTTCGAAGAAAGAAAGGGCCCTCATGTCTTTGGTTTATTGTTTTTTTTCCATCCGCGTTTATGGTAATGGTCACTGAACTGTATTTTAACCCGACTAAAAAACGTTCATGGATACACACCCGTTTTGTGTGTTGGTTTTCCCCTTTTACTTCCGGATGGCAAGGGAAAGAGCTTTTTTAAACAAAGCGCATAAATACTATAGATAGAATGCGCTTGGCCCAAAGGGGTTCCCCCAACATTTCCATCCCCAAAGTATAACGGACCAACAACAAACTCTGTGTAACCAAGAACGTTTTTTAGCTGGTTTAAAACAGTTTAGTGAGAAAAAAACCCCACAACGCGGAAAGGCAAAAACAAAAACAAAGGCCTGAGTGACGTCCCCGCATACATCTATAAAGGTTTAATTTAAAAACACAGCCCCTTTTTTGGTTGGTTTGGCCCCCGATTGATCAAGCGGGGAAACATGGTTTTTTTTTCTTAAAACACATACCATCGATTTGTAAAATCTGTGTAGGTTTTTCTGTTTTCCAATCACTGCCATTTTTACATTATGAAAAGACTTCCCAAAAGGCGGGGTTATTTTGGTGTCTATAATCCCACAATCACGGGGATTAAAATAAATTTTGATGGGTTTTGGGGCTTTTTTTAAAAAACCTCACAAAATTTCCACCCCGAAATATAACAAAGGGAAAACTCAAAACTAGTGTGCCCCTTTAACGTTTTTTTATTTTGAATTTAAAACAATTTAGTGAGAATTACTCTAGACCTGGTTTTCAACCCCCCCCCCCCCAAAATAACCAAAAAACAAAAAAAAAAACAAACCAACAAAAAAAAAACAAAAACAAAAAAAAAAAAAAAAAAAAAAAAAAAAACAAAAAAAAAAAAAAATTTTTTAAAAACACACAAAAAAGCCAAAAAAAAAAAAAAAAACAAAAAAAAAAAAAAAAACAAAAAAACAAAAAAAAACCCTATTGACGCCAACTTCCTTCCCCATCTATATTATGGTCTGTTTTTGTTATTTATTATTAAAAAGGGAATTCCTAGTAAAAATGTAGGGAGTCCCAAAACTTGGTATGTCTTAAAACCTTTAATTTTACTTATAGCCCCCTAATAAACCCACGCCCTTTTTCGGACAGGGGTCCATAATGTAAAAAAATGACAGTAAAATTTGGGTTTAATTTTCTGATGTCACGTCGCCCTTTGCAACGGGGGGCCATCGGGTTCTAAACAAAGAAAAAATCGGTACTTTTTTTTTTCTTCATGCTGGCAGAATTTTCATATGTCTGTGATTTAGAATGTATAAAAGGGGCCAAAACATGATCAGATTTAAAAAATTTTTTTTTTTTTTTTTTTTTTTCCCCCCCCTGGAAAACGCTTTTAGGGTCGTCGGGGAAAATATTTCATAAAGGGGGTCCCGCCATTGTTCCGATAGTTTTTTGAGCCAGTGTTTTTCTAAGTTTCCCTTTCTCCCCTTACGAGGGGGGTGACGTCCAAAGGGCTGTTGAAAAACGTATTAGAAAACATAAACAAACGACACAATTTTTACTATCCGGGGGTTTTTTGGCCCTTATTAAAATCATTAAAAAAACCGTTCTAAAACCCCGTAATTCTTATAAAATTTCCCCAGATTTGTATTTTTTCGTTTTGGGCCAAAGAAATTCCCCAAATTGCCCCTCCGGGAAGGGGTAACGAGGGCCCAAAACACAAAACCTCTTTGTTTTTAACCATGAAAGTTTTTTTAGGGCTTGATAATGCATTTTTTGTGAGAATTACTCAAAAACGGGTTTATGGCAAAAAAACAAACAAAAAAAAAAATAAATAAAAAAAAAAAAAAAACAATACAAAACAAACCCACAAACAAAAAAACAAAAAAAAAAAAAAAAAAAAACAACCCAATAAGTCAACGTCAACTTCATTCTATCTATAGATAGAAAAAGGGGAAGAAAAGACGTCACCAAGCCTTTTTTTAAATTTTATTTTGCCAACCGCGTTTGTCAGTGTTTCCCCACTAAACTGTATATTTAAACCCGACTAAAAAAGTTCAAGGTTTTTCACATAGGGTTTTTTTGTGTTTGGGCCGTATACTTCCGGATTTGGGAATGTTTGAGCTTCTAAGGGCCCAAGGGGCATACCATTATATTTTTTCGGGGTGTTTTTTTGTTTAGTTTTTGTTTTTTTTTTTTTTTGGTTTTTTTTTACCTTCCTTTCCCTTTTAAAATCTCTAACTTCAAATTTTGAAGATTCCACGGGGCTACAGTATTTTGTCTTTTTTTTTTAAAGGAGATGTGGACTATTCCAAATGTTTTCAACGTCGTTGTTTTGAAAAGAGTACAAGGGGCCCTCCACTCTTTAAGGGGGGGAAAACCCTCAACTTTTTCCCCTGTCCCTTTAATTTAGATTTAAAACCAGTAAAACCAAATTTAAAATTTTTTTTTTTGCTTTGATCCAATCTTTTTTAAAATTTAATCATTTGGACCCAAAGGGGCCCAAAATTTTGACATGCTTTTTGATGTTTCTAACGTTTGGGGCAAAATTAAAAAACTCCCAATTTTTTTCCCTCCAGTTTTTGACCCTAAAAAAAACTCCTAAATTAAAAAATGAAAATTTAAAAAAATAATGAAAATAAAAATAAAAAAATTGAGCCCCTTTTTAAAATAGCGCAATAATTTTACTAAATGTGCTCAAAGCGCTTTTCAAGCAAATCCCCGACCAACACCAAAGACGAACATGTAAACGAAACATGACGCCTTTTTAGGGGAAAAATTTAAAAATTTTTTTTTCGGACAGAGACAAGGCCGGGTACTCATTTTTAAAACCTGGTAAAGGTCAGAGAATGGGAGTAAAAGCCTTTTCCAAGGGAAAAATTAAATATTCGCCGAACGAGGCCCCGAACCCGGACCTTTTTGTTTCCGGGGGAAAAACGAGTGTCATTTCCACAAAAGGGGCCAAAAAATAAGCCGGGACAATGAAATTTGTAAAATAGAGTCAATTAAATCCAAACGGCATGTCCGGAATACGTGTCCCCGTCTTTGGTATAATGGAGAACTCTTCTAAAAATCCCCGACCTAAATGAAGTTGGACTCACTCGAATAATATCAACGTGTTCAAACAGCGAAACGTGTCCAATATCATTCTGGTTTCTTAAAAAAAAGAAATAAGAACCCGAAACGAAAGTGTCTCGATTTGAAATGAGAATCAAATTCATTAAATATTCTATTTTTATCAAATAAAATCCCCAAATCTCGAGAACCATGAAGCAAAATTGCATCGAATTGAATACAATGATATTGATATTAAACTTTCCGCTCGTGGCCAAAAAAAAAAAAAAAAAAAAAAAAAAAAAAAATGGAGAATAAAGTGAATGACCTTTTGTGTTTTGTATACATTATTTTTAATAGAGTAACGTTGTTTGTTGCACGGTGTGAAAAGGTCAATCAGTCAGGCGATGAAACCGCTGGAACTTTATTGACATTCAAAGGAGGGGTTAGAGTAGGTTTTTGTTGGTTCCCCTCAGACGCCAGTTTTGCTCTTGGCTTTTCTCTCATAGCCACGTTTTGTTCACATCAAAGGAGCTTTTGAAAGATTGGCTACGGAAACGGTTTTTGATTGAGCTTTGAGCCAATGTTGTGGTGTAGAGAAGGTATTTTGTGTCAACCGCAGGACTACTTTCCATATGTGAGTGGGGTTCGTGGCTGCTTCTGTCAGTCAATCTCCTCTCTCTCTCCTCTCTCTCTCTCTCTCTCTCTCTCACTCTATCTATCTATCTATCCATATATCTATCTCTCTTTCTCTCTCTCTCTCTCTCTCTCTCTCTCTCTCCTCTCTCTCTCCCAGTCTCTTTCCCTGTCTATCATCCGTCTCCCTCTTTCTATCTCCTTTTCAGTCTCTTCTCTGCCATCTTTCTTCCCCTTTCTCTTTACCTCTGTTTCTGTCTCCATATCATCTCTCTTTTACTTCTTTACTTCTATTTCTCCTCTCTCCTCTCTCTCTCTCTCCCTCTCTCTCTCTCTTCTTTCTCTCCGTCTCTCTCTCTC
The DNA here is from genome assembly GCF_034508935.2 of Berghia stephanieae. NCBI lineage: Eukaryota > Metazoa > Mollusca > Gastropoda > Nudibranchia > Aeolidiidae > Berghia > Berghia stephanieae. Next base: position 5,247 of record NW_027625440.1, read on the forward strand.
TCTCTCTACTACTTCTATTTAATCATAATATATATATATATATATATATATATATATATTTTTTTTTTTTCTCTCTCTATCTCTCTCTATAATTCTCCCCTGACCTATCACTCTCCGTTTTTAAATGCATTTTAAACCAATTTCTCTTCCCTTTCTCAATTTAACTCACCTTCACGCTCACACAAACAAACACACACACACACACACACACACACACACACTCACACTCTTTTCTCTCTCTCTCTCTCTCTTCTTCATTCACTCCTTTAATTTTGCTTTTCCTTCCCTCACTGTAACCTCTCTATTATTTTATTTACTACTTCAACAATCATATTTGTTCTCCTCCTCTATCTTCTTTCACATTCTCTCTCTCTCTCTCTCTCTCTCTCTCTCTCTCTGCTCCTCTCTGTGCCTCTCTCCCATCCTTCCTCCTACCACTCTCCCCTCCCTCTCTCGCCCCCCCTCCACCCCCTATCTCTCTCTCTGTCTCTCTCTATCTCTCTCTTTTCTCTCTCTCTCTCTCTCTCTCTCTCTCTCTCATCTCTCTCCCCCCTCCTCCAACTTCTGGCACCACGCCATACAAACAATTTTATTCAACCACCTAAGAACCAAAGACAATAGAAAAACGGATTGGCAGACAGACAGACATGTGCAATCTCTGCTGGTTTCCCCCCCCCCCCCCCCCCCCCCCTCACACAAACGCCAGCCCCAATCATAAACAATTCACATAATGTTCTCTTTGCCACGAAAATAAAAGGACGCAGAAAAGGACAAATCCCTACGATTTATTTATCACCTCTGTAATGTCAATGCCAATAATATTACAATTGTCTAACACAACTAACAAAACAATGCGGATTTTGCAGAGATTTGGCGTGGAGAGGTCGGAAGCACGATCATTGCAGGGAACTGTGTTGACCGAAAGAGATTTATGTCCCCTGTCTGTCCGTTTATTGGGCCTTTTTTTGAAAACAAAAATGGAAGAGAAATGAAATGAGGCGAGGACACGCGTGTCAACAGAAGACTCAAACATGTGGAGTATTTACGAGTACCAACTGTACCCCTTCTAACCAGTGGGCGTATTATGACGTTTGTCAGAATGTTATGTCTTTCTATCAGCTCAAACGCGGGCCTGCCAGGTCAAAACGGCGGGGGTTGAACCAGTGGACCATGGACCATAATATCATGAACTAATTCATTTCTAACTCGTTACATTTTGTAATTTTAAAAATCCATAGCTTGATTTGAACCCCTGACGATTCTCCTTTTTCTTCTGTTTCTGCCTTTTCAATTTCCTTCTTCTTCCCCTTTCCCGTCTAAATCTTCCGGGCTTTTCGGTTGTTTTTTCCTTTTTTCCCCTGCTTCTTCTCTTTTTTCATTTTTACATTATTCTCAATATACAATATTATTTTTTTTTTTTTGTTTTGTATTTTTTTCTTTGTTTTTTTTTTTTTTTATTTTTTTTTATTTTTATTATTATTATTATATTATTTATTATATTATTATTATTATTATTTATATATTTTTATTATTATTTTTAATTATTATTATTATTATATTATTTATTATTAATTATTATTATTATTATTTTTGAAATTATAAACCTTTTTTTAAATTTACTAACTTGTGAAAGAGTAGTGAACTGAATCTGATACATCTTGATGTTATGGGTAAAACTGCTACTACGCAATCCCCACCCTTCAATATTAGTTTTAAAAAAAGGGTCTTTTAAATAGCGCAATATCCACTAAACGTGCTCAGAGCGCTTTACAAAGGGCTCTTCCAACAGCAAACA
>NW_027625441.1:0-7040 GCF_034508935.2 Berghia stephanieae
TTTTCCCTTATATTTATCCTCATAAGTTTGATTGTCATTTTTAAACAGAGATTTGCAAGAATTTTTTTTGATTCTTTGTTTCATTTCCAATGGGCAGGGGTTTGATTATATGAATAATTTGTGCTCATCTTTATGAATTATTGTGTCATAATTAATTGTTTTATTTTTTCATGATCAGTATTGAATTTTGATATTTTTAGACAAGGTAAATTTCTTTTGTTTTGGTAAAATCTCTACATTATTGTTTGTGTCCAACCCTTTTGTACATAATTTTTTAAACATTTAAAGAGTCCCAAAAAAAATAAAACTTTTCAATCAAATATTCTCTTGTTATAAAAAAATTTTTTTTTTCACTTTTGAATAGGAACAAATGTTAACCTGTATGTAGCTTTAATCGACTGAACACATTATTTGCCCTAGTTTTTTAACTTTTACTTATCCCCTCTTTAATTTGTTTTACCATCTTTATTTTTATAGCCTTTCCTACAAATGTCAACATTTTAAATGTTAGCTTGACAAAAACGGAGCCACTTTATGATATATTCCAAAGACATATCATCAAAAGTTTTGTCAGTCAGTATTTTAGTAAAGAATCCCAAAATTATTTATTTTTTAAATTCTCTTTCATGATTGCTTTAAAAGTTTTGTTTATATATAATTGAAGGGTGATTTTTGGAAATTTAAACCCTCAAGGCAGGGAACCTATATTCTGACAAAGCCCTGCCTCTTCTAATTATTCTATGATAAAATACGGAACTCATTTGTTCATTTTATTTTTCATTCTTTAAAATGTCTAATCCAAATTTTGTTAACACACAAAGTCCATTTTCCATATTAAATCTTATGATTAAAAGAAAAAAAAAAGATTTTTATAAATATTTAATAAAATTTAAAAAGGGGTTTTCCCAATGTAACGGTCAGGATCTTTTACTCGTGATAGCCCAAACTTGTCCGTTTAAAACCAACCACATACCTTATTGTATTTTTTATTTTTGTATCTCATCATCAGGTGCTATCATTTTTAATGTTTTAATATTTTATTGAAGATCTATGATCTGATACCTTATACTTATATAGTCAGTGTCTGCTTCTAAGCGTGCAAGCGATGGTTATAATTCCACATAATTTTTTGCTCAAACTCAGGAATGGTTTAAGATAGGTATATCACGATAGCTTGAGTTGAAAACTGAATACAGACATTGCCTGATCCAAGGGTCCTATGGGCACATTGATTTTTCTAAAATGAAGTGAAAATTACATCTGTTGTTTGCATAACACACAATTTTGGACGCTGATAAAAATGTTTGTCTATGAAAAGGTAGTTAAGAAAAGAGAAATTGGAAGAAATCACTTAAAAAAAAAAGAGAAAAATCAAGTCCATTATATATACTAACTGTATTCTATATCTCCTATATTATGTTTTAGACCGTTTTTTTTAAATTCGTAGCAAATTTAAAACCCCTCTCTTTGCCCTAATACTAATATGTCAAACAAAAAAATGAAACGAGATGACACACCACATTCTGTAACTGAACTTTTTTTTTTCTTCCTTATTTTGCAGCAGCATTTATCTTTTTTAACAAAACCAGCTGCTTTGATATGACAAACCCCTTTGATTTATCAGACTTCTCTCCATTGTACTATATTTTCTTTAATGGATTTTGAAATGACTTCCAAACGTTTTTTTCTAATAATTTTTGATACGTAAACACCTTTAGTAGTATGGTTGAATGAAAAAAAAAATATTTGCATGACTTGTCAACGAGTTTTTATTGAGTAGTATAAGTAAATAAATGACTGTTATTTTTTTTTAAATGGCTTGATATCATTTCTTTTTTTCTTCTCTTTTAAAACACACACAAACTGCACCCCTTGAGCACAGTTTCCTTGAACCCCTTTGGGACAAAAAACGTTTGGGGAAAAACCGTACATTGCCATTGCATTTGATGTGGGCAGTGTGGGTCAGCGGTATGGTCCTTGCTTCGTACCCTAAAGATACCTAGTTCAAATATCCACCTCGTCATGTGGCCTTCAGAAGCCACCTCTTTCCCCCGTAGCTCAATTTGTGGTGCTGTGCTGCAGCTGAAACCGAGTTTTTCCAGTCTTCCCTTGGGAAAAGACCCTAAGACAAATCTCTAATTGAGGATGAATAAGAGAACTTTATTGTTATTTACATTATTGATATGTTACAAGGGGTTCGTGTTGGGGAGTGGGGGGTTTACTGTATCATCCCCATTCATTTACTGTGGTAGCCAACCTGATCATGGCATTGGAAATTGGAACCAATGGCAAAGTGGTACGAAAAAAACAGAAGGTGCCTTTTATGTGAAACGGGGATGGAGTGTGTGATTGGCTGTGTCTTCCGTGTATCATACTGCACACATGCACATGCAGTGTACCAGATACACACATAAGTAACTGCTTCCATAGTGGGCAGGGGGGTAATACTGTCTTCTACCCTTATATCCGTTTTCCAACATGCTTTCTGTCTTTGTCTTGAATGAGATTACTTGGTTTTGTCCTGGCCCTGGTTGGAGTCCTAGCTGGGGGGAAACAGTCAAATGCATAGTTATTGTTTTGGAGATGATATTTTTTTCCTTGTAAATCATCTCTCTGTTATGTATTATTATATTTATTTTGAATGTATAAAAGTAAGCATTTTTAGTGTATTCCTCTTTGTTGGATTTGTGCTTGTGTCGGATGAGGGCTTATTGGTGGTCTCAAAAATAAGTACATTGGTGGTGTACTCTTGGAATCTACATCTGATCCTATTTGTTCCCAGTTCCCATATGTCTTACTTTTTCTTGGGTGCTTTAATTATAACTCAGAACTTTTTTACCTCCCATTTTTTTCCTTTTTACTGGCGCTGATAAAACCTAAAAAATGTGTTGCAAGCGCCGTAAAACCCCTTAAAAACAAACAAAAAACATAAGAAACTGTCATTGTCACCGTAAGTCATCATGGTCGAATCACCGGGCGCATATAAAACCATTAATTTTAATTAATTAGTTGTTTTTTTTTACATTGGCTGGGTGAAAATAGTTCAAGGAAACTGTGTTCGATGTAAAAAATTTGTTCGAGGAAGGAATTTTAAATGATAACAAAGAATAATAAGGAAAAAATCTGGATAATCCAATGAGTCGGAGGAAACCATCTGGAGTGTAATCTCATCAAAAGACAAAGTCCTCCACCCGTTGACCACTCCCTTTAATTTATTGTATTTGTGTGAGTGTGGATGTATTTATTCATAAAATCTATCTAAAAGCCTAGTCTTGGAATAATCATATTGTATTTGCCATTACCCAACCTTACCCTGGGTGCTTGTTCAGCACATAAGGCTGACACAGTGGAAAGCCACCTTTCTCGGTTTGGGGGCCATTTTGGTCATCTGTCCAAGACCTCCACTGCTTTCATTTCTCTTTCGATGCTGCTCCTCCTCCAGGTCTCCAGCGGCGGCCCATCTTCTCGTTCCCTATGGGGGGAGGGCTATCCTTGGAATGGCACTCGGATCCATTCTGAGGACATGTCCCGTCCATTTCCACCTCTTTACAGTTTCAGATACTGGTTCAATTTGTGTGCGTTTAGCCAGATCTTTGTTTGAAATTACTTTTGGTCAAAAATATCCTCAGGATTCTTCAAGGCATTTGTTTTGAATAATTTTATATATATATTACCCAAATCTAGGCCTACAGAATCCTCTATAGTCACTGTACACAACAGACAGGATAATTAGACTTTGAGACATAAAGTCAATCATCTCGAAACAACAATATTTATTGGTTTTTATATATAAATATCATTAAATTACTTCATGTAATGATTTCAATGATAAAATAATAACAATAATAATAATAATAATAATAATAATAATAATAATAATTTAAAAACCCAAATATCAAATGGAGTAAATGGATGGATTTGGTGACCAAAGCATTGGATGATAATATTGATAGCAATTGAAATTTTACATTTAAAAATGTCGTTCACACACACCGAAAACGGACCAAAAGCAAAAAAGTACACAAAAATCTCCATAGGTGATTGAGGACGATGATAATGCATGTGTTTGGGATTTCCAATTAAACTAATGCTCGTTTTATAAGTTCACTAGCGCTTGCAACACTTATAGATCAATTCAATAGTTAAGAAAAGAAACATTGTACACAACACAAAGGGATAATGAATAGATTTTAAAGTAAAGCGCCTGCAGTACATTGGTCATAAGGCGCCTTTAAAATAACTGAGAAAGAGAGAAGCAGTTAAACAAGGTAGATCTAAGTGTCATCCACTTCCTGTGCCTGATCTGGGGAAACTCAAAAGTCTTGCACAGATTTGGCATTGAATTCCAACAAAAAGGGAAAAAATAAAGCCAGAGAGAGAGAGAGAGAGAGAAAGAGATGCTAAAATTTAACTAGAGGGAAAAAACACTCTTGCAGAAAATGTCCACGCTGACTTTTACCCCAAACTGATAGAATTTTTATAAGGGAGACAGATAAAACTGATAATGCCATAAAAAAGGATTTTTTTCGTATTAAAAACATATTTCACATTCGCCCGCAGATCTTTTAACTTCTAGTTCAAAGCCCTTTTTGCTGATAAAAGAGAAACTCAAAGCATCCAAAGAATCTGTCTTTGTCAATTAAAAAAAATTGGAGTGTAAATTGAACTTCATTTTTTTTTATTTTAAAACATTATTGAGCTTCAAGCAACAACAAGAAAAAAAAAATGCCCAACACCTGACAAGTCTTATTGCAAGACAAGGACAGCAACATGGCCGGAAGCAGGAAAACAATTTTTTTAAAAATACAACAAACTTTTTACATGGGATTAAACAAACCTATGTCCTCAATCACCCCATTAGTTGAGGAAACTTTCATGACAAAACACATCCTCTCTCTCTCTCTCTCTCTCTCTCCTCTCCCCTCTCTCTCTCTCTCTCTCCTCTCTCTCTCTCTCTCTCTATATATATATATATATATTTTATATATATATATATAAAATATATATATATATATTTCCACTCTGACTCCGACATCTCAAGTGTGGTGTAAAAGAAAAAAAGACATAACGTGAACATTTTTGAATTTTAATAGAATTGACTTGTTTACAAAAAAACTTAATAAAATGAAAGTGTATACAAAAAATTATAATTGTAAACGAATAACTTGATACATTTATTTTACGCCATCAGGTGTAAAAGCATACATTCAACAGCAATTTTGTATAATGATATTTAAAATGCAATCAATTGACCTAGCAAAACAAGTGACAAATTAAAAAAATATAGTTTCAAACAAACTGATCAACCACCAAATTTATAATCTTGTGTACACAATGGAACAGATATCCAAACACGAGACGTACATATCAATGACAACAAAGTTCAAACTCTTTATAATAAGTGAAACTGATTACCCATGAATTGCACAATAAACAGACCTGCTTACTTAGTGTTTCAAGTCAACATAAATAAAATAAGTGAACCTTCTTTTTTAAAAAAAAATACACTGCTTTGTGTATAATCTCTTGCATATAAGAGAAACTGCTTTTGAAAATGAACTGTTTTAAATGAATTTGTGTGTAAGGTTGTGTAAGACTTACTTACATGAAATAATGCACATCGACAGTAACACACTTGTCAAATAGTCTCTTCTTTTAAAATCTCAGGTTTAAGACTGTTTGACACATAAAGGGTCATATGAAATAAGGAGTAGAAAAGTGCAGAAGACGATAGATAATTTCTAAAAAATTGTTCGCGGAGATGGGGGCTCGAACCTATCATCTTACTGATACGACAACTCTGCCTGGCCCTGAGAGGGACGCTACGCAGTCGATGGCATCCATTGTGGGAGGTCAAAGACCCCACCGAAACATCACATTATGGTCTTTTCAACATCACTATAAAGGCTAAAAAGGACATCTAGAATTTAGTTAAATTTGGAAGAATTCCAAAAAAAAAGAAAAAAATAAATAAGTAAGCCAAGGAGCCTAATAGTGACCAATCACCTCAAAGTGGTTTTATGTTAGGATGATTTAGAGGCTAAAATTGGATTTTATAATCCAATTTACGAAAGTGGATTGTTTTATTTTTTATTGAAGACAATAGGTATACATATTATAATCTTAAAGTGACAAAAACTAAAATCTCACATTCATGATCATTTCTATTGATGCTATGTGTTTAGGTAAAATACAACATCCACCAGCTGGTATAACGAACCAACACACAAAACTATATGTAACCTTGGAACATTCATAGTTCAATTGATATAATTTAGTGAGGCCTAATCACCAAAGTGACTGTCTAAAAACAATAACAAAGAGCTGAGTGGCATCAAATTTCATTCCTTCTATAAGACAGTTTTTTGGCATTTGTTTTACCCTGACATAATACTTCTAAATTTGAGACAATTGGTCAGGTATGATATTTAGTAGGATAAAGGAAACAGCGAGGGAGTGGACAGATGAAGAAGCCACGACCCCACGGAAGCTAATGTTCCCGGCCCCAAAGTCTTTTCCATATTATTACTGCCATATTACACTGTTACCATTATCATGATCACTATTAATTGCTAAAATGAGATGGTTTTAACAAAACAAAAAAAAAGTATAAAGTAAATCTTAATAATTGACATATCATTGATGTTTATTTCAATCACTGTCATTTCACATCATATCATCATTACATAGTCTACAAGAGAAAGCAAAAACAACCCACAAAACAACTCGCACCCCCCACTTACACATGCGCACATCCAAACCTAAACAAACAAGTCATTAAAGCTTTTTAAAATCTGTAAAAACACAAGTAAGACAATGACAATTAAGTCTTCTATTGTTTGTTTGTTTGTTGCTTTAGGTCTCTTCCAACACAATTGAGGTTATATGAGAGACCGCTTAAACAAAAAAACAAGCAATCTAACAAAATAGTACAAATGTCAATCAAAATCATAACCCAAAGATATCAAAAAGCTAAATTATAAAAAACCAAAAACAAAACAGGAAGGATTTACGGAAAAAAATATCCCCCCTCAAAAATA
>NW_027625442.1:0-7040 GCF_034508935.2 Berghia stephanieae
GCACTGTCGTTTGTAGAGTAACGCCGGGGACAGTTGACCCCCTCCGGGGTTAAATTTTAAGGGGGGCGGGGTTTCTCTCTCCTTTACGAATTTATTTTTAAATTTAATTTATAAAAGGGGATGTTATTATCCCCCTTTTTTAAAAAAGGTTAGCCTTCGTTTCCCTAATTTTAATAGCCTAACAAAAGCCCCAACTGGAAATTCCCATTTTTGACGTCTTTTTAAATTTTGTGCAACATCTAAAAATAGCTCAAGGAAACAGTGATCCCATTGGTTGAACTTTAAATACAACTCACGATTTTTTTTTTTTGGGGCCAAAGACTTTGTCCTTTGCCGCCCATTTTTGGTCAGTGTCAGGCTAAAAAATTTACGAGGCTGGGGGTTTGAACCAATAATAAATCAACCCACGGGGGGAATGACATCTGAGGCCCTTATCTTTTTTTTCCAAATTTTCTTTAAACCTTTGCCCTTTTTGACAACTAAGAGGGGGGGGAAAAACGGGGAATTTTTGGGGGGGAAAAATAAATGATCCGTCACAGTTGAACTTCTCAGGTCGAGATTCCCTGTCCAGCAAGGCACTTCGCTGACCTTCTCCCCCACATACAAAATTTAACACCCCACGTATCTGAAACACCAGTGCGGGTTTGCCCATCGTTATAATGGACAGCATCTCCCCATACCCCAGCGGAAAAAAAAACCCCATCACGTGATAAACTCTTTGAAAAATTTTGATGGTTGGGTTTAAGTCAAATAGTCATTTTTTTTGCCGGCCAGATCGACAGTACGAGGGGTCCAGTAAAAAAAAACCACCCTTTTCAAAGGGGTATAATTGGGGAGACCTAGGTATTTGGAATTTAATCGTTTGAAGTCACTAGCTCTTTTTTTGTTTTTAGCCAGAAATTTTTTATGAGTTGAAATTTCACTAAAAATTTTATTTATAGACTATGATTAAGATTCCAGATATGTTGTTTTTTGTTGGACGTTACACGGCTACATTCAGATTTTGGGGAAAAGAGTTTGGACTTTCGACAAAAACCTGAGACATTTCAATCAAACGTGAAGTCTGTCCAGGGTATGGAGGGGAAACTTGGAATGCTTCGCGGGCATGTATAAAGGAGGATACAGATTTTCTTTTTACAAGGGCATGCGAAAACTATTTCAGAATAAAATGGTGGGCGGGACAAAAAAAAACGAAAAAATATGGAAAAGAACACAGCAAAAACCAGTGGGAGAGGAAATAGGAAAAAAACGATGGGGGTGGATTAGCCCACATCTTAGAAAGAATGATTTCCACTATAACAGAAAAGATTGGACTGGAACCCTCAGGGGGCCGGGACGATCAAGGAATGCCAGGGGGGGGGGGCATGGAGAAGATTGAAGAACTGATATACAGAGAAATATAAACAGGGAAAGGGGTTTTAAAAAATTTAGCTCAAGAAGAGAGGGTGGAAACTGTCTGGGGCCGAAACCCTGCCCGGGACCCGGGGTGAAAAAGACAATGATGATGATGAGGATGATGATCACGTTATATCCTGCTGGCGGATGTTGTGATTTCCCTTTGGGATAAAGCATAACAAAACCACTACAAGTAGGAAATGAGGGGAGAATTTTTTATGGGGTTTTTGGGGTCCCGAGCTTTTAATTTTATTTCGACCAATATCCCCCAAAGTGCTTAAAAGGGGGCTTTGCATGGGCCCCCTTTGGGCCCAAAAGCAACATTTTAAAATGTAGGGCGGTTTATCACAACTGTAAGGGGATATTTAAAATTTTTTTTGGGAAAAGAGACAAAGCGTTCACTTTCCAGGGACTCATTTTTTCAAACCCGAGTACGGTTTAGGAAAAAAATGGTAAAGAACCATCCCCTCCCCCTTTTTCCCCTTTTTCCCCTTCTTTCTTTTCTTTCCCCCCAATCTTCCTTTGTGTAAAGGGGGTTTGTGTGTGTGTTGTGTGTTTGGGTTTTTGTTTAAAAAAAAGGGGTTGGGGTAAAGGGGGGGGGGGGGTTTGGGTTGGGGTTTAATTTGAATTTTTTAAAAATAATTTTAGGGTTTGGGCAAAGGCCCTTGCCAAACCCGCCGGGAAGTGGGGGGGCCCCCCCCCCCCCCCCCAAAACCCCCTTTTCCCTTCCAAAACCCCAAACCCCCACAAAAAATGGGGAATGTAAAAGAAAAAAATACAGCCTCTCGACGACCATTTGGGGGAATGAGAAAGGCGGGAAAAAAAAAGGGTGAGAACCCTTAACTTTTGGGGGGTAAAACCCCCGGGGGCTTTACCTTTTCCACCTGTTGCCCGTTTGGATTTTTTGGGAAATTTTCAGCTTATCTGACAAGAAAAAAAGATTTAACAACAAAAAGATATTCAGCGAATGTCTTTTTTTGCTGCAAAACTACAGATCAAAAATCCTCTATAAGTCAAAAAAGTTTTCTTAATTAGGGTGTAAACAAAAAAATCGGAAAAAACACAAGGTGCACATCCAGCCGGGGAAAAAAACCAATGAATCCTCTTTTTAAAAACCCACAAGGGGACCCCACCCGGTTATATAAACAAAAGGTTCACATTCACCAGGTTTGGTAAAACACAAGTGCACATCCACCCTGTTTGATAAAAAACAAGGATCACATCCACTGGTTCGAAAACACAGGTCACATCCACTGGTTTGATAAAACAAAGGTGCAATCCCGAGTGATTAAACACAGTGCACATCCAGCCTGGTTTGATATAAACAAAGTTCACATTCACAGGTTTGATATAAAACAAGCGCACTCCACCTGGTTGATATAAATACAAGGGCACATCCACTAGTTTGATATAACACAAGATGCACTCCAGCCTGTTTGATATAAACACAAGGACATCCAGCCTTGTTGAATAAACACAAGTGCACATCCAGCTGGTTTGATATAAACACAAGGTGCACATCCAGCTGGTTTGATTAAACAAAAGGTTCCATCAGCAGGTTTTATAAAACACAATGGCACATCCAGCCTGGTTTGATATAAAAAGGTGCACTCCATCTTGTTGATTAAACACAAGGTCACATCCAGTCTGGTTTGATATAAACACAATGTCACATCCGGTTATAAACAGAGGCTGTTCAAAGTCTAAGTAGTTTTGAAAAATGGTATGGGTTACACGAGACTTAAACTTTTTAAACGCGACTTGAAATTCTAACAAATCAAGTGGTCTCAACGACTCTGTGACTTGACCTTCTCAGTGAGATCATCACTTCTTGTTTTCTGCGTATTTAAAAGGTTAGAGGAGACAAGGAATGACCAGACGCCCAATGTCCGGCTTGCTAAAATGACGCCTTCACAAAACACCTTTTTATTATTCCTGGCCTTGGGCAGAAAATGTCATGGTTCATGTCCATGGATTATGTTAGTGACCTCTGACCTCACCAAAAGTCCAAACTTGAGTTTAAACATTTCTAAGGAAGGACCGGGTTTTAATTGTTTGAGTCTCAAATCCACACAACTCTCGATGTTTGTTTAACAAAAACAATTTTTAAAAGTCTTTCGTTGTTTAGAAATTATATCAAGGAGCCATTATTTGGTGTTCTCGCCCCCCACCCTCCGATGTCGAGCACAAGGCTATAATTAAGTCGACCATTTAATTTTCCCCCCCCCCCCCCCCCCCCCCCCCCCACAGGCACACACAACACACAATTGAATCAGTGGCAGACGTCGGGTTGCAAAACACTATCATTGTATAATACATTATTTATCGTGTCATGGAAACAAGCTATAAGATATGAAGTGAGTAGAAAAGTGCCAGAAGACAATAGAGAATAAAATTTTTTTTTTCCGCGGCGGTGTGGGGTTTGAACCTGCGACCTTATTGGTACGACAACTCCGCCTGGCAGGTGAGAGCGTGGCTCTACCGTGTGAGCTATCCACGAACACAAAAATATTCGTTTCAAACCCAAAGTCATTTCTAGATCCCTCTCTCACCCACTTCTTGAGATCGCCGATTCGTTCACCACCATCGCGAAGTAATTTTGACCAGCAGTTAAGCTTAATAGCCAATATTCTCATCACAAACATATAACATAGAAACGATTGAGACATTGAGTATGCTCCGGTGTATGGGGTGAATTTTTAATTCAGAAAAGTGAGTGGAGCAGGCACTTATGTTGTAACAACAAGATATGAAGTGAGTAGAAAAGTGCCAGAAGACAATAGAGAATAAAAATTTTTTTCGCGGCGGTGGTGGGTTTGAACCTGCGACCTTATTGGTACGACAACTCCGCCTGGCAGGTGAGAGCGTGGCTCTACCGTGTGAGCTATCCACGAACACAAAAATATTCGTTTCAAACCCAAAGTCATTTCTAGATCCCTCTCTCACCCACTTCTTGAGATCGCCGATTCGTTCACCACCATCGCGAAGTAATTTTGACCAGCAGTTAAGCTTAATAGCCAATATTCTCATCACAAACATATAACATAGAAACGATTGAGACATTGAGTATGCTCCGGTGTATGGGGTGAATTTTTAATTCAGAAAAGTGAGTGGAGCAGGCACTTATGTTGGTAACAACAAGATATAAGTGAGTAGAAAAGTGCCAGAAGACAATAGAGAATAAAATTTTTTTTTTTCCGCGGCGGTGGTGGGGTTTGAACCTGCGACCTTATTGGTACGACAACTCCGCCTGGCAGGTGAGAGCGTGGCTCTACCGTGTGAGCTATCCACGAACACAAAAATATTCGTTTCAAACCCAAAGTCATTTCTAGATCCCTCTCTCACCCACTTCTTGAGATCGCCGATTCGTTCACCACCATCGCGAAGTAATTTTGACCAGCAGTTAAGCTTAATAGCCAATATTCTCATCACAAACATATAACATAGAAACGATTGAGACATTGAGTATGCTCCGGTGTATGGGGTGAATTTTTAATTCAGAAAAGTGAGTGGAGCAGGCACTTATGTTGGTAACAACAAGATATGAAGTGAGTAGAAAAGTGCCAGAAGACAAAGAGATAATTTTTTTGTCCCTGCGGCGGGGTGGGGTTTGACCTGCGACCTTATGTGGTACGACAACTCCGCCTGGCAGGTGAGAGCGTGGCTCTACCGTGTGAGCTATCCACGAACACAAAAATATTCGTTTCAATACCAAGTCATTTTCTAGATCCCTCTCTCACCCACTTCTTGAGATCGCCGTTCGTTCACCACATCGCGAAGTAATTTTGACCAGCAGTTAAGCTTAATACCAATATTCTCATCACAAACATAACATAGAAACGATTGAGACATTGAGTATGCTCCGGTGTATGGGGTGAATTTTTAATTCAGAAAAGTGAGTGGAGCAGGCACTTATGTTGGTAACAACAAGATATGAAGTGGTAGAAAGTGCGAAGACAAGCGGGGTTGTCCCTCCAATAAGGTCGCAGGTTCAAACCCCCCCACCCCCGCGGGGGAAAAAAAATTATTCTTATTGTCTTTTGACTTTTACTCCTTCATATCTTGTTGTTCCCCAAATAAGTGCCTGCTCCCCTCATTTTCTGAATTAAAAATTCACCCCATACACCGGAGCAATCATGTCTCAATGTTTTTATTTATTGTTTGTGGTAAATAAAAGGATTAAGCAAAAAGTGGTCAAAAATTTCTTTGCGATGGGGGTGAACGAATCGGGGATCCAAAATGGGAGGGATCTAGAAATGACTTTGGGTTTTAAACGAAAATTTTTGTGTTTGTGGAAGCCCCAGGTAGAGCCACGCTCTCCCTCAGGGGGGTTGTGTACCAATAAGGTCGCGGTTCAAACCCCACCCCCGCCCCGGGGAAAAAAAAAAATTATCTCATTGTCTTCTGGATTTTTTATCAAATTCATATTTGTTGTTAACCCAAATAAGTGCCCGCCACCCTTTTTGATTAAAAATTACCCATACACCCAGAAAATCAAATTTTCAAGTTTTATGTTTTAGTTTGTGAAGAAATATTTGGGTAAAGTTAACTGCTGGGCAAAATTCTTTGCGATGGTGGTTTAACAATCGGCGATCTCAAAGTGGGTGAGAGAGGGGTTTGAAAGACTTTTTTGAAAAGAATATTTTTGTTTCGGGAAAACTCACACGGTAGAGCCCCGTCTTCCCCGCCAGGCGGATTTTCGACCAAAAGGCCAGGCAAAACCCACACCGCCGCGGGAAAAAAAAAATATTTTTATGTCTTCTGGGACTTTTTCCCTTCATATCTTGTTGTTACCAAAAATGCTGCTCCACTCACTTTTCTGAAAATTTAAAAATTTTACCCCCTACCCGAATACTAATTTTTTTTCAATCGTTTTTTATGTTTTAAGTTTGGTTTAGAAAAATTTGGGGTATTTAACTTTAAATGTGGTCAAAATTACTTCGCGGGTGGGGTGACGAATCGGGGGTCAAGAAGTGGGGGGGAGAGGGGTCAGAAAGACTTTGGGTTTGAAACGAATATTTTGTGTTCGTGGATAGCTCACACGGGAAAACGCCTACCTGCCAGGGGGATTTCGTACCAATAAGGTCCGGTTTAAACCCCCACCCCGCCGCGGAAAAAAAAAAAATTATTTCCCCTTTTTTTCTCACTTTTTTCTCATTATACTTGTTTTTACAACATAATCCCTCCATACTTTTTGAATTAAAAATTCACCCCATACCCGGAGATACCAATTTCAATGTTTCAGTTTTGTTTTTATGAAATATTGGTATTTAAACTTTAAATGGGTAAAATTTCTTCCGATGGGGGTGAAAAAATCGGGGTTCAAGAGGGGTGAGGAAAGGGTTAAATGATTTGGGGTTTTAAACGAATTATTTTTTGTGTTTGGATGCTCACACGGAGACCACGCTTCACCTGCCGGCGGAGTTGTCGTCCAATAAGGCGCCCCCGGGTTAAACCCCCCACCGCCGGGGGGGAAAAAAAAAAAAAAAATATTCTCTATTGTCTTCTGGATTTTTTACTCACTTAATTTGTTTTTTACAACTAAGGTCCCTCATTTTTTGAATTAAAAAACACCCCCTACACCCGGGGCCCTCAATTCTCAATCGTTTTTTATTATATTTTTTGATGAAAAATTGGGGTAAGGG
>NW_027625443.1:0-7038 GCF_034508935.2 Berghia stephanieae
TTTTTTTTTGCATGTGAATGATAAATCTTGTGATCCAAACAATCTAAAATATTCACAAGCATATAAAGTTGTTAAAACAGCTTGTCCACAATTCTTGCCGCTGGTTCTTTCATACCTACATGATACAAGTAAGCCCTTAGAGCCCTGATACATTTCACTGTTCTACTCATTCTCGTATTGGATCAAGAAAATTTGCATTTCTCATACCACCATCCCTTCAAAAATAAAAACAACACCAGTGCAAGTGACATAACTATTTCTCAAAAAAGAGTCTGGTGAAATCTATTACGAAAAATCACACTTTTTAAACAGATCTTCCAGTGAGCATATCATTTTTTGTGCTTTGTGGCAATATTCTTATCAGAATATTTTCAATGATTACACACTGTCTCAAAAGGGTTTATGATTGAGAGCAAGAAACATAGAAGTCATTTGTAATCGTGGTCAAAAACTATTAGAACAAATAAAGGTAGATGATTGATTACACCCCTCTAACTCTTTATACAGTTCTGAATAAACACAAACAGCCGCCTTTTCCAATTTTCAAGAACACATTGCAAATAAAGTATCTGGTGTTTTAATTCTTTCTTAAACAAGCAACATGTTTTAACTCGATATATTTCGTATTGATCAGATCCTATATTGACACTAAATGTGCTAAGTCAAAATCGAAAGGAAATTGTAATAAATATCTAAAAATTTTCACCTAAACGGAAAGCATATTTAAAGTATATCTCCAACGAAAAAATAAAATAATCAAAATAAAATTGAAACATTAACTTCGCTCCTTTGTTATATTTTATTGGGATGGCACTGCAAGACTAATCAAGTCATGTATAATGGCATATATAAATTTCTTAGACAAAATCAGAGGAGACCACTGTATCGCAACTTCAAAGAGAATCATATTGTCAGGAGTATAAAGAGGTTTGACTCGTCATAATATCAAATAAAAAACTTTAAATATATTCAACATTGCTGCAGAAGTCCGTGGTGGGCTACAGCTGTCCTCCAGGTGCACTTTATATATAACTAGCTCTTATCATTTTCCAAACACAGTTCCTCATTCACATTGTATGATGAATCAATATTTACCACATTTTGGCACAAAGCACAATCATAAATGCAGTGCCAAAATGAATTAAATATTAATTTAAATTCAGCAAACAGACAATTCGATCATTTGATAAGTGAAAACCATGCTGTTTTGGATAATATTAACCTAAGAATATTATCTATGCGAAACAAATACCTCCATATATCTATCTCCAATGTAGGATGAGGAAAAGTGCTTGTATAAAAAAAAAACAGGTTAGTTTATAAGTTTGTCTTTTCGTAATATTGAATTGAGTTGAAATCTAAAACGATTCAAGTTTAAATACACTTTAATCTGATTTTCACTTTCTAGAATATCGGGAAAATGCCATTGTGCATTTCTTCAAGTGCAAAAATGTTTTGACTGAAATCTGTGTCTCAATGTTCCTGAATGTATTTTTATTTCTTTCATCGAATGATGATCCAGAGAAGGGAGTCGTCGTAACCTATGTTTTATCCTGCATTTTATACAAAGATTACTTGTCTTTGTGACCCTATTTAAATCTGAACCCAATGAATGGCAGTTAAGATTCTTCTTCTTCATATAAACCGACTCGATTGATGCGCATTTAAAAAGGTGCATTTTTAAAGCGCCCAACAACATTGCTGAATAACTGACCCCAGCAGTTTTGACTGCTCCATAGATATAAAATATTGGGAAGAAGGGGGAAGAGGAAGAGAGGTAGAGAGTAAAAGATTGTTTTAAAATTGTAGTAGTGAGTGCTCAACAAGAATATTGTCTCAAACAGTAATCTGTGTAACACATTGATTTGATTGCAATTGAGTTATTTCATATATATCATGGCAACTTCAGCTCTGACCCAAGGCAGCCTGGGATAGTGTGCATATCAACATAGTAAATAAACACACACACAAGCGCAAAACCATTGATCAATCCACAAAAAAATTTAAGTCAGTGGATGATAGCCCACTTCCCATATTGAGATAGCGATAACCATGAAGAATGCCTGAGCCACTTTAAAGATATTTCGTACCAAGTGGAAATTATTCCTTTGAAAATTATCAATATGAGAAGAGGAATGGATAGATGCTTAATTAGATTCTTTTGCCCTGTGGAAAATTGCAGAAGTCTTACTGTTCTGAATACTTCAAAATCAAGGAATCAACCAAATGAATGACTATTTATAAGCTATTGGTCAAATGGCTTTCTCAAGAGAAAATTAATATTTTTTTAAAACGAAAGAAAGTGGAGGAATAGCAT
Organism: Berghia stephanieae; assembly: GCF_034508935.2. NCBI lineage: Eukaryota > Metazoa > Mollusca > Gastropoda > Nudibranchia > Aeolidiidae > Berghia > Berghia stephanieae. Next base: position 2,318 of record NW_027625443.1, read on the forward strand.
TTTAGTACAATATATTGCAGATGCAAGTCACATAATGATTGCTATTTTTTTTTTTTAAATGAATATTATTGCATGCCGTGTACATTGTGTAGGACACTATAAAAATAATACATTATTATTTTGAGACTAAAAATGCATATTTTCGACAGGGCTAAAAATCAAATTCAAGTATCTATCTATTCGCAGATTGTCTTTTTAAAAAGAATATAGGTATCAGAAGAAAAAAGGAAAATATTAAAAGAGGACTGCATTCATAAAAATAATGAACAATGAAGAAATTTCTTCGATCAAATATTTATTTACTCATTAAGAAAAACAAATGAGATAGGGAAAGAACAGAAATGTATTTAAAATAAATCAAAAGTCAAGTATGGTATTAGTAATGATAACCATATCATGAACATATCAAACAATCTATTTTTAATAAACATCTAAGACTATAAACGTTGACCTCCCCTTAACCCCCACCCGAAGATACCAGATAAGTTGCCATGTAAATCCAACATAAAAAGAAATTCAGTTTACAATAATGTTGAAAGTAGCCAAGAACCTGTGTAAGAAAAAAACTTTTATTTTCACACTTTACCGGAGATCATTGCATTCTTTAAAAACTATTTTGAAACAAAGTCCCTGATTTCGTTTGGAGAAGTATGATGCAAAAAACCACTTAATTAATCCATGTCATAATTTTGAGGAATGGATGCTAAACTGCTAGAGAACTTTGGCATTTAGAAATGGAAATGATATCAATCCTTGGTTTTGACTTTGAACATTCTGTAAGCCAAGCAGTGGTCTGGTAGCTCTGTCAAAAAGCACTTTGCAATAGACTTGTGTCTTATCCAAGCATTTTGAACTCTACTTTATAGTTCCAGAAATTGGATAAACTTTGGCCCCATGTGTCATGGTTCTAAAGGACTTTTTTTTTTTTATTTGCGCAGACGGATCAGGCTAACAATCAGAGGATGGAAGACAGAAAAGCCTGAATTTCCCCAAAGATAGTTAAAGACTAGGCACTCGACACAAATTATTAAAGCTGAGGCCACTTCTTCCTAAAACTTGAATTTTTGCATATAATCTATTATCATTAATTCATTTTACAGCTCAACCTTAAGGTCAAACTCAGGAAAGCAATTGTAGAATTAATATTCCCACACTTTTCAGTAAATTGCTGATTTAGTATGTTCCATTACGACCAACCTAGCAATAACAATGGTGATGCAGATATTATACAAAAAATCGAATTTAGCATGTGAAGGATTAGAAAACAAAAGATGACTTTGGGTGGCAACTTATAAAACATCTCAAAAATGGCTGTGTTGCAATAAAACAAGATTAAGACACTGACCAAAGGAAACTGGAAGACAATCAGAACAACTATTTCAGCAATAAATGAATCGATTCTGGCGAAATTAACACACCTATGATACTGAGTTGTTTACATTTATCCCAGGATTCCCTAGGACACAAAGCTACCACAATCTCAATACCATCAATCCTATATCACCCCTTTTTTGTTTCAGCCACTAAGAACCGTTTTAATTATCTTTCGATGGTCTTTTTCTGAAAAAAAATACTTTTTAAAAACATAATTTCAAAATTGAGTTTAGTACAATTTAGGCCTACATTTTATTCTTAGTTGATATTAAGTTCATTCTTGTACTTATGATCTTTATTTTTTGAAAACATACATCAAATATTGTTTTTCTTACTTTATCAGTTGGAATTTCTTGGAGTTCTTTTTTTCAATTGAAAATTAATAATATGATATAACGGTAAATATCAAATTATAAAATATTCATGAAGTGAAATATAAATGAACTCTTCCCTTTTAAAAAGTGTTCAATTTTTTACTTTTTTGTTTTAAAGTTGTGTGCCTTCCTCTAAAAAAAACAAAAACAACAGAAATGTTTTTAAGTCACACATTTTACATCTACTTATACCAGTTGTTTTTTAAAGTAAATTAAGATAAAAAATCTAAATTGGAATATCTAAAATAATCTGTACTTGACAGCTCCCCTCCACACACGTACATACACATAAACCCACCCAATAAATATTATAGTGTATATTTATATAAAAGTTGCATGTCATGTTATGACTGTCAAATTAATGTTAAGTTCACTGACTGGAGTAGGCATGACAGAAGCTTCTAATGTTATCACAACATAATACTATGATGTTCTATCCAAGTGATGGAATCACCACCGCATTTATGTACAGTCGCAAACTCGCCCTGCAGCCATATCATAATGCAACGGTCTGACACACTATGTGCGTACTAGTTATTTACTGACTAGGCATGTGTTAGACGACTCACGACCTTCTCGTTCCTCCGTGTGGCACAGGAGGCAGCAGTGAAAACATCCACACATCCACGTCAAATGGAGCGTGTAAGGTGGAATGATAATATACCTAGCTGACTAGACGGTCTAGTTTTGTTTTGTATTTGACATGACAAACATAAAGTTTCTTTTTTTTTTTAAGTTGGCGTTCGAAACGGAATAAAACTGATTTTTTCGTGGAACGAAATAAAACTCTATTTCTTCTTGTTGTTCTGTTCTTTGACGTTAAGAATTTTATTTTTACTTATTATTTTTTAAATATCAGCACTTAACAGTAACAGAATATATCAAGCAAAATTGTACTGTCGGAAATCCAACAATTGTCGGAAGATTTACAGGCCTGAAGGTAGAACCAACAAAAGAAAAGTGAAAAAAAATTATGGAAAAAGATAAACCAAAAAAAGTTACTTCCTTTCTGTTGTCAAACACAAGACTGATAAATCTATTCATGAATTAATCAGTGAGGAAAAACATTCTCTTCCTGCCACATAAATTTAAGGCACTTTCCCCTTATCACCCTCCATGCCTATGCCCCAGTCCCACGATAATACAGTCCAAGCCAGTTTATTAGGTAAGCTCAGTTCCCGACATATCGTCCCAATTAAGTGGCAGCCATGAAGAAATTGAGCAATTTTTCACATGGCTCACTCTACATGAGTATACCCTCATACTGTGCGGTGGTCTAATAAGCCGACATGATGACCATACTTTAGCAACCAAGGAACTGCACCACTTATTGTATAAAACGAATCAATATGAATTTCGATATATTAAAACCGATTTTCTCTTGCATTGCTGGCTTGAGACCTGATTTCTGTGGGAGTTGCATGTAAAATTTGTTTTAATAGCATGATAAACACTGGATCATCCGTAGCATGTAAAAGCATTAAAAGTTCAAAATGGTACTAATGTGGATACTGGTAGCACAGATTTTGCCATCAACTGCAGGAATTCTGTTATACATATTTTTTTAATGGTATTTGTGCAATAAGTTTTTCCGATTGTCTTTCAAAAAATAATATGTAATGAGTATTCAGTTATATTGTTACTGTGAACACATAAATCGTAGCGGCTCTGTTTGGTGACATCATTTAGCTCAATTGTCAAATTAAAAATCGATATTATAGCTGCAGTGACTTCAGCGAAGTACCGTTCAACTGGGGATGTCCGTGGATGAGCCTGATGTCTTCCTGAGTCTACTCCTTTGAATCCTTGAACAAAGGCATCACTCATTACCTATCGCACCATTGGTCAGTTTACTGGCAAACCTAGCACCATGGCCATTGACCCATGACCATGAACGTGACAATGGCAGTAGATGACACTGACAAGGGATAAAGGTAAAGTCTATTGTTCACATCTCTGTGATGACTATGATGAACGTAAGACCACAAATCCTATTGGCTGTCGTGATAGACACCAATAGGGGATACAGGTAAATTTTATCATTCACACCTTTGTGATGAATGGTTCCCATTAAGCGGCGGTCTGTCCCAATTAAGCGGCTCGGAATTGGAAAGGATATGACTTTTTATATAGAAAAAACATTACGTTCCCAAGAAATCGTCCATAAAAAGCAGCTGTCCCAATTGAGCGACATCCCCAATACCGGCTTGGACTGAACTACTGATAACCAGTAATGTTTGCCCACATAAGAGGCAGATCATCAGTGATGACCAATGCCAATGTGTTTTTCAACTGTTTCACAAATATAAAAGACTGTGCTTATTCCCAACCGGTGTTGGGGATAGTAAAATTTGCCTATTGGGGATAGTACAATTTGCATATTCCCAACCGGAGTTAGGGATAGTTCAATTTGGGTATTTCCCAACCAGTGTTAATAAAAAAGTGACACGGCTGATAAAATCGACACAGTTTAAAATGTCTCAAAATAGAACATTTTATACTGATAGAAAGGCAATACACAGATGCGCATTGTGGTACCAAAGTGACATAGCCTACAGTCCTCACATGGTTTAAACGAGAGAGGAGAGGGAATGTGGAATCGTCATCTCAACATCACACCAAACCTGAACACACAGGACTAGTGCTCCGACTACTGGACTTCAATATTTCCCGTCTTCTTGGCAACATGTTAGTACAAGACAAAATCTTTAAAAATCAATGACCTCCTTTAGATACCTTATGACTTTGACGGTTAATGAAGAGAGACACAACTACGTAAACTCTCTTAGTCTCGTAGTTGTAGAACTCTTAGGCTAGCCATCAAAAGAAAACACTGGTTGGGAATAGCCATATTATTCTTCTATTCATAAAGCGTTTGGGAATAGACACTGTGAATATGAATGATGTGTCTGGGTGAGATTGTTCAGATCCATGTCCATGTCCCATTATATTAAAATTTTAACCATTAGTCCT
>NW_027625444.1:0-7002 GCF_034508935.2 Berghia stephanieae
CTTAACAAATCAAGTAAAATGTCATCAAAAAAAAAAGGTGAGGCTCGCAAAGGGAGAGAAATGGGATCCACTGTGTGTTGACAAACTAAAACGTAATGAGATTATCGATAGAGAGAATGAGAAGAAAATGAAAATGAAATCAAAGCAACAGTAGGCCTATTTATTTCACCCCGTCCAAACCACAGAACCTGAGAGAGGAACTCTTTGAAAAACCCATATTTAAAAATTTGGCCAGAAAACTCGTCCTTCAAATATTGATCGATTTAAATGACTCTCATCTTGGCAAAAACTCTCAAACCTGGGGCCAAATTTTTAAATATGGGTTTTTTTTCCAGAGTACGGCACTTGTCGTGGTCCAAACCCTGGCCAGAATTGGCACTCGACGCGAACGCCATGGAACACAGTCAGGGGAAGAAGTAGGTAATCAAAGATATTGGGAAAGATTGAGAGTAAAGGACGCACTCGACTGGCTGACCACTAAGTAAGTATATCGCTGACCATTGGTCATTACAGACGATTAGAGACCCTGGACGCCGCTGTCCACCATGACCGACTGGACAAACGGACGTCGAAACGTAAACCAATAATAATTTATAGATAGTATGCGCCTGGATAAGAAGCCCACAACATTGCCATCCGGAAGTATAACGGACCAACACACAAAACTGTGTGTAACCTTAAATGTTTATAGTCTGGTTAATACAGTTTAGTGAAAATTACTCATTCATTAACGTGGATGGTAAAAAGCAATAACAAAGACCTTAGTGATGTCATCTTCGTTCTATCTATAAATGCTTACTTATAACGACAATAAATGATATACAGTGGAATCATGTTGAACCGTCTAGTGAGTTTGTCGTTAGTAATGCCCAAGGAAACAAGTGATTCCATTGGTTGAACTATTGAATACAACTCACGATTTGTTTTCTTTGTGGCCAAAGACTTGTCTTTTGGTGTAATTTGTTTGTCAGTTTCAGCGGAGCCATCGTTAACTTATAGCCTGACACTGACCAAAAATGCCAGTCTTTGGCCACAAAAGAAAACAAATCGTGAGTTGTATTCAATAATTCAACCAATGAAATAACTCGTTTCCATGAGCTCTACTAACGACAACTCACTTGGCGGTGCAAAAAACCAAATAATGACGTCAAACTGCCAGTCCTTTTGGATTTCAGTATCAGGCCGTGGCCTTCGGTTTCAGTGTCAGGCTATAACTTAACGAAGCCACGATCAGACTGTAAGTTCACGTACTAACCCAATAAATACGTCATAAAAGAAGACGAAGATCATGGGGGAAAAGTTTATCGTGAATTGTAATCAATAGCTCACCCAATGGAATCGTTTGTTTCCTTGAGTACTTCTAACAACAACTCACTTTTTTAACTTTCGTTTGGTGATCGTCGTCTGCTTTCGTAACGTAACTGTTTGTCTTTCGTGACGTCACTGTTTGGTCAGTATCAGGCCTGACGTTTACGAAGGAACGCGATGGGACGGCAGAAAGAAACCTCTTGGATGCGGCGAGGAATCGAACACTGTACCTTCTGTGTACGAAACAAACACCCTACCAACTGTGCCAATCTATCCTTTTATAGAAGGAACGAAATTGACGTCACTCAACTGTTTTTGCCAGCCATTTCGGAAAGTCCTGAGTTCGAGCCTCGTTTAGCGTATAGTTGAGCCCTTGGAAAAGGCTCTTTACTAACATTCTCTCAGCGTACTCAGGTGTAAAAAGCGCGTTGAGCACGTTATTTGCATAAAAGCTCGTTTGTTTTGTTTGTTTTTATATTAGGTTGTGTGTTGGTATGTTATATCCAGCTGGTGGATTGTTGTGACAATCTTGGCTAAACGCATAGCATCAAAAACAGCCGTTACATAAAGAATTAAAAAACTGCTTGATTAAATTAATCAAGGTAAGCGTTTAAAAGATAGAGACGATTTTCACAGGTGATTTGTTTACCTGACAGACTGTAAACCCTGGAATCGATAAGGCATGAAATCGAACAGGTGGACTGGATTATCGGGGGCGTGGCCGTGGATCGTTAATCCGTGGATTAGTGTGACACGCGGGATTAGGCCCCAAATCAATCCCGAGCCGGTAACTGGTTCATTAACTCGTGACACCACAAGGGTTGTGTTGTTGGTTTTTGATTGCCGTGGTTGGTTGGAGGCAGGAAGGTGAACGGGTGCAGGGCATCGATGGTCAATCATAAATACATACATAAATAAATAAATAAATAAATCACTATATAGACATGTAAAAAAATAAAATAAAATTAATTAAATAAATAAATATATCAATAAATAAATAAAATAAATAAATAAATAAAAGGAAAGAACGAGTTTAATTTTTTTTTAAATAAATAAATAAATAAATATATTTTTAAAAAGGAAGAAAGTTTGAAAAAATAAATAAATTAATTAAAAAATAAATGAATAACTATGTAAAAATATATAAATAAATAATTATATGGATAAATGTATATATAAATAAATAAAGAAAGAGATAATTATAATAATTTTTAATATATATATAATATATATAATATAATATATATATATATATATAAAATATATATATAGGGGGGGGGGAGGGGTTGTCGTCTTATTCTTATTCTTTTTTGTTTTGTTTTTTGACTGTGGTGGGGGGGGGGGGGGGGGGGGGGGGGGGTTCCAATCTCAATGTTCCGGGTATAGTAAATGATAAACACGATGATAACGAAAGTGTGTATTCCATTGTAACATCATCATATCATATCCCTGTTGTAGCAGCTTTCCGTCCATCTCAGCTTTTGCAGATCAATAAACTTTTATCTTCCCATCACACCCTGATGCTATACACCCCCCCCCCCCCCCCAACACACCCACCCATTTCCTTCCTCCTTTTTCCCACCCCGTCCATTTTCTCACTCCTTTCCACCTCTGTTCTCCGCAACCAAAATTCTCTCTCTCTCTCTCTCTCTATCTCTCTCTCTCTCTCTCTCTCTCTCTCTCTCTCTGGTTCCCCGTCTCTCCGATTCTCTCTCGTTCTCTGCCCCCCCTTCTCTCTCTCTCTCTCTCTCTCTCTCTCTCTCTCTCTCTCTCTCTTCCCTCTTCCTCTCCCTCCCTCTCTCCTCTCTCTCCCCCTCTTTCTCTCCTCTCTCTCTCTTTCTCTCTCCCCCCTCTCTCTCCTCTCCCTCTTTCTCTTTATCCCTCCCATCCTCCGAGATTCCCAACCCCCTGCCCCATCCTCGTCATTTAAAACTACCCCTTCTCTTTCTCTCTCTCTCTCTCTCTCTCTCTCTCTCTCTCTCTCTCTCTCTCTCTCTGGTTCCCCGTCTCTCCGATTCTCTCCCCCCCCCCCCCTTCTCTCTCTCTCTCTCTCTCTCTCTCTTCCCTCTTCCTCTCCCCCCCCCCCCCCCTCTCTCTCTCTCTCTCTCTCTCTCTCTTCCCTCTTCCTCTCCCTCCCTCTCTCCTCTCTCTCTTTCTCTCTCTCCCCCTCTTTCTCTCCTCTCTCTCTCTCTTTCTCTCTCTCCCCCCTGTCTCTCCTCTCCCTCCCATCCTCCGAGATTCCCAACCCCCTGCCCCATCCTCGTCATTTAAAACTACCCCTTCCCTCCCCCCCCCCCCCCCCCAGGCCCCTAACCTAACCCCCCCCCCCCCACCCGTGTATATAATATCTACTATGTATCACGGTATGAAACAAACACACAAACACATCGCCAATTATCTACAGAGGCAGAACAGATCTCATGCCATAAATAATAATAATAATAATAATAATAATAATAATAATAATAATAATAATAATAATGCTGAAAACTTATATAGCGCTATAACTCCGAGACACCAGACTCTAAGCGCTTAAATTACAAATTACTTTGGCTGAAACATACTCATTCACACACACAAGCACACACACACACACACACATACACACACACAACACAACACACAACACAAACCAAACCTATCTTGCTTCTCATACCATCTACTAAAATCGAAACAAATATGTTTTAAGCGAACGTTTAAAAATAGACAAAGATTCTTTTTCACGAATGCTCTGCGGTAAGGCGTTCCAAATAGAGGGTCCGAAATGAGAAAAGGATCTCATTCCAGCATTTTTCCGAATTCGAGGACAACTAGTTTTGTGGAATCACTGGCCGAACGTAAGGGGCGGGGTTTTGAATATCTTTCAATTAGTTCTGAAAGGTAGGAAGGGGCAGTACCTTCAAGACAACGATACACTAAAACACAAGCTTTGAATTTAATTCTTTTCTCATAAACCTATGAATATTCATGAAGTAGAACTGGAAGCTGGGAGGGCGCGGGGGAGGGTGGGGGGGGGGGGGGGGGGGGGGCGTTGATTCCAATATTCTGAACTGTTGTACTTCAGAAAATCAAGAATTCTTATATTGATAGATCAAAATGACTCATTTGCAACTGTATGGGGCGACGTGTACATATAAGCAGGTCTGACATCCGAACCCACTTACAGGCCTAGTTTAACATTGTTGTAATGGACAATATTTGGCGTCAGTTTTAAAAAAGATTTCCATTACAACAATTGGCCCATAAGGAATTGGGTTATCAGACCTGCAAATAAGTGCACGTCGGCATGGGACCTTTGTTGCATCAATTCCATTAATAATATTACTTGTGTCTTGAGAACCGTCTTCTTGGAGACAGGAAAAGCCACTGAGATGTGAATTGAGGAATTCTTGTTATAGTGGGGATAATAAACATACCTTATCTCTTCCAAGTTTAAAAAACAAAAACAAAACAAAACAAAAAATCCCCAGTAAGATCCCATATAGAAAATTCGATGATGACGTCACTCAGGTCTTTGTTATTGTTTTTTGCCATCCGCGTTTATGAGTAATGCTCACTGAACTGTATTAACCCGACTATAAACGTTCAGTTTTGTGTGTTGTCTGTTATGCTTCCGGATGGCAATGTTATGAACTTCTTAGCCAAGCGCATACTATCTATATCAATTCATTTTGATTCTAAAATCACTTTTCAGCATCGCAGGGGTGGGGGGGGGGCGGATCCCCCGAAAGTTCAGTCGATAGAGCACTCGCTTCTAACGTAAAGGAACCGAGATTGATCCCAGGCGAGGGTTGAGTTGTTTTGTTTTTTTCTAGCCCCCCGCCAACCCCACCCTCGTCCACCCAGCATTGATTGTTAGCTAGATCGGGTGGAAAGTACTTTGCGATAATAGAAGTCCTATCCAAGGGGTAGCAACCGTGGTTATTTGTATTGTAAGCTCACCCCCCCCCCCCTCCCCTTTTACTCTCAACAAATATTCCGTATAAAACCATTCTAAAGAAAAAACAAAAAAAAAAAACCCTTAATTATTTAAAACGAAGTGAATCATCTGAAAAAAAAAATCTATTTTTCTAAAAAGGAAAACAACAATAAGAATGAATGTTGATAGAAAGAAAGAAGAAAGAAGAAGAAGAAGAACATAAGAAAAGCAAAGATGTAGATAAGAGGAACGATGATGCCATGAACAACACTGGAGAGGGTAGTCGATTACATGCTAAAGAATCGGTGGGACGATTACCAGAAATGGAAATAATGACGAAAGGGGAGTTAACTCAAGTAAATCTGAGAGCTCGATTATCTCAATTCTCTCCCCTCTCATTTCCTATCGAATTCCTATACAAATAATATTATTATTTATTATACAACCGGCCCGCCCTAGATTCAGCCCGCCCCAAAAAGGCCATGAATATTCACGACGACATAAATGGACATGAACCGGAAGAAGTTTGAATATTACGAGTAAAATCACCGCCCATAGGATGACTACTTCCGGTGTCTGTCTGCCCAGGACTGGGGCTGGGCAAGTAGAAAGATTTCTGTGGCTCCGAGTCTCAGCGATACAGTGTCTGTCTCGTCAAAAATTTTTTTTAAAAAATCAAGCAATGCTAAGCGTGGTCAGTGGTCGGATGGGTAAGACAGGGATAGTTGGAGATTCTAGTCCCGACATTGTGTCCTTGGGTTAGGCACTTTACACACATCATTACCCCACTCTACTCAGCTGTGAATGATGACCTAGCTATAGCACAGTGATGCACATTATAAAATTGTTAGTTCGAATTGGACTGTAGGCTGGAAAACGTAATCGATAATATTTAATTGAGCTTTTATATAGCACAAAAACCACCAAATGTGCTCAAAGCGCTTTACAAAGGGTCCCTAACCCAAAAGCAACACGTAACATGTAGAACGAGACATGACGCGTGTTAGGCGATATTAAAATTTTGTCCGACAAAGACAACGCTGTTAACGCCCAGGTACTCATTTTACACGTGAGTACGGTGTGAGAATGAAATGTGAGTAAAGAGCCTTATTAAAGACTCAACTACGCCGCGCCGAGCGAGGCCGAACCCAGGACCTTCCGATCCGAAAGCGAGAGTCATACCACTAACCACATAGCCGTTATCATGTTACTGATTGATTTAGCACTATTGTGATGGACAATATTATTTAGTGTTGATCCGAGAGTATTTCCATTACAACAATGGGCCTAAAACACTTTGGGTTATCAGACCTGCATAGAAGTACACGTCGATTTGTAGGGATAGAGACAGAGCTACGTGGATCTCCCCTTTTGAATATAAAGTCAAGCAATATCGAACCTTGCCATTTCTCGGTAGGGTAACAAAAATCGCAAAACGTTTGGCGTTGTGTGTGTATGTGTCTGTGCGCGCGCACGTTGTTTGTGTGTGTGTATATGTGTGTGTGTGTGTGTGTGTGTGTGTGGGAGTGGGTGTGTACCGTTGGTTAAAACACCTCAAACTAAGTTTCCACACTCAACTCATGAGTGAATAAGTAGCTGGCAGAAGACATTAATAGTAGTTGTGAGAGTGCTTGAAAAAAAAACACCCAAAAATAATATCATATAGTTGAGAAGGAACTTCTGGCCTGACCCAACCCCATACTCAAAGAAGCTGTACGGCAGTGAGGACGACCTCAGGACCACTGTGAGCTTTATTCCCCAACCGGGCTGACCAT
>NW_027625445.1:0-21834 GCF_034508935.2 Berghia stephanieae
AGTACATTGACATTAAATCAGTTAATGTTCCTTTTATCAAGCGCTTTGAGGTTTCGACGAAAGACGCTATAGAAATATGCTTTTTATTATTATTATTATTATTATTTATTATTATTATTATTATTATTATTATTATTATTATTATTATTATTATTATTATTATTATTATTATTATTATTATTATTATCATCATGGCTTAAATTCAAGGCATGCTTATCACATGATATGTAATAAATACCAACACACACAATAATGTGTTTTTATGTGTTTACAATACTATCATGATCCCGGTGGATTAAAGGAGACGTGCTAATTTATCGTACTTTAATCCACGCTTAAAAGCTGTCAATCTCTATTCAATAAAGTCTAGCTTAAAAGTTTTATTGTATTACGTAAATCCCCGAATGACTCGTAAACGAGTTGTAACTCAAACATACATCAAATATTTTCGTATTCTGGACAGGTTATTATATTGCTTTAAATAAAAGCAAAACAAAGCAAAAAGGAAATGTAATAAATGAGTAAATAGACGACTCACTCACTATCTCAATAACTAGCAAATTAAGCGACTAATAAATAAATAAATAAATAAATAAATAAACAACTAAATAAGCAAATAAATAAAATTTACTAAAATCCTAGAATACAAAATACAAAGCAACCAGAACTACTTAAATATAATTGGACGTATTCGGAGGGAATATGTAAATATAATTTTCAACTTCAATTATTTTTTGGAAAAAAACAAACCAAAAACCAAAAAAAAAAAAAAACAAAAAAAACAAAAAAAAACAACAAAAATAAAACCCAACAAAAAATACAATAAACAGACAAAACAACAACTACAACAACAACAACAACAACAACAACAACAACAACAAGAACAGCAGCAACAACAACAACAACGACAACAACAACAACAACAACAACAACACAAGAGCAGCACTCAAGAACAAAATAAAAATCAAAGGCCAATATAAAACCAACCAAAAAAAAAAAAACACACACCAAAAACACAAACAAACAAAAACAATCATTCAAAACAGATGGCCTGTGAACAATAATTGCAATAGTCAAGACTCTATAGATAGCTGAGCATCCCGGTGACCTTGACCTCCTCCAGATGCTCTGTTGTCTACAGACTGATACAATCGCAAACGGCAATTCTGCCTTGGAGCAACCACTCTTCTTTCAGTTCAAAAGACTACGTATCATATTAACCCTTTGGCTGATGTTATAAAAAAAAGATAAATAAAATAAAAATAAAAATGAAATAAAATTCCCTTTATTCATCCCGTGGGGAAATTTGTCTATAGGGTCTATTCCAAGGGAAGACTGGAATAACTCAGGCGTCAGCGCAATGCAGCGCCGCAATTTTAGCTAGGGCGAGGTGACTTATTCAAGGCCACACAGCGAAGCGGCGGATGATCGAACTCTGTACTTTTCGGGTAGGAAGCAAAGACCGTACGGCTGAGCCACGTTGCCCCCAATTATTATTATAGCCTTTTGAAGGGTGAAGGTTACAGAAAAAGAGCTATTTAATGGTAGTCCTTAAAAGGACTGTTATTGAAAGGACCCCAAGCTGCTCGGCTACTTGAGCCCTTGAAAGGGGCTGTTGTGGTTGTACGAAAAGGACTGATAATAAGAATCTCATGCAGCTATACAGCTCTTCCACGGACTGTTACTTTTGCCCTTCAAAAAAGGACGGATATAGATAGTATGCGCTTGGCTTAGAAGCTCACAACATTGCTATCCGGAAGTGTAACGAACCATTACACCAAACTCTGTGTAACCATGAACTTTAATTATTACAGTTAAGTGAGAATTACTCATAAACGCGGATGGAAAAAACAATAACAAAGACCCGAGTGACGTCAATTTCATTCTATCTATAGCCTAGGAAGGACGTGCACGGTTGTCATCTTGACGATTAATCTTCAGCCCGCGCTTATAGAATTTTAGTATGTGGTACACCTCAGAACAGGGCTCCATATGTAAGTCGACATTTAAAATGGCACGCATTCTGTTCGTGTATGCTTTCTCTTGTTGGGCTCAGAACAAACAAAACGGACACTCCGAGGGTACTTGATTTTTCAATCCTTCCTTTGGCTTGATGGTCGAGCAGAAGTGGTGAGCTGTAAACCGAAGTGCTGCGGTTGTCACCTGCGTTAATCTTCTATGGGATTGGAGTCCATCATACAAGTTGAAGAACAAGGTCTCTCTTAAAGATAAGATAGCATGGCAGAGCTTCTTTATTGTTGAAGATGCCTTCTGAAAAATTGTTGCACTCAGGACGCTAGCGTGAAAAAAGCCTTTCTTGGATCACTTGAGGGTTCTTCTACTAAAGGCATTGTAGGAAATCATCTCGTCACTACGGTCCACAGCACCCATGAATCATGGATTGCCTTCAACTTGACGATGATGGGTTCCTTGGTCAACTAGTTGGATTTTCATGTAGCGACCCGAGCAGTGGCGTGGCATGCTTCCATTATAGGGTGGTGCCAGAATAAAAAGAAAATTACTTTAAAAACATGCTATATTTGTAAATACAAAAGAAAGATAAAAAATTAAAGAAGAGACTTCCTCAAATAAATAAAAGGCGATATTATATAGCAATTCTCAGTTTTATTATTTTTTTCTTTAGATGCTCTAATCCATTTTTAAAAGATGGATGCGGTGCCAAGCACTAAATCAACCAATATAGCCACGCCCATGGACCCGCGTGTCATCATGGACCATTGTCCTCGCGCTTATCATAAAAGTGAAGCAGGTTGAGGGTTCCTCTGGTCAGTGCGTGAGTTGTAGTGGTGTCCGTCTTCTTAAGCTCGGGATCATGTCCTTCGGGAGGCCATAAGTTCTGTTGCGCATGGCCTCGCAAGCAAGATTAGCACTGGCTCTCGGGTGAATGAAAACGTATGGAACTGGTGTAACAGTTGTCTGTGTGGGGAGTGTGGCCACATCCAGTGTAGGGTGAGACGAGACGTTACACAACATCGGATGTGGCTCCATGAGATGAGCACTCTTGTTTGCTGGTGCAAGATTCAAAGTTCAAAGTTCTGGCAATATCCACTGTCGCAAAGTTCGAAAACCTTAATGCTGAACTGATGCATGTCTGGGTTGTATGCGCGGAACAATAAAGTCCAGCGCCGGGCGATCATGGCCTCTTGCGATGTTTCTTCCCGGGGCAAAAAATACGTTGAGGAGGGAGTGACGAAGGGGCGAATCTTGAAATTGGGGTCGAAATTTGACTCGTCTCCGGGCAGTTGGATTACATTGTTACAAATTTGGCAGAACGACAATATGTTAGTGAAATGATCCCGTCTCATGATGGCACGGAAGATGGGGGAGGTTGAAGATCGTATTAGTAGACCAATGCTCGTACAGGCCGCCGAGTGGCAGAAGTTCCATGGCGACAATCAATCTAAAACAGGTTTTAGTTTCACGAAGGGTAAGGTTCTCCCATTTGTGGAACCAAGAACGGGGGCTGGGGTCCTTGTCGCAAAGGATCGACTGAGCCTACCTGAGGAATAAAAGCAATTAGCTAGTTAAAATATTGGTGAAAAATAAGGAAAGTGGTTATGTGACAAGGCGACTAAGCAATCATGCCTGGACTTGTAACAAAGTCGAGCAAAGTTGAAAA
The DNA here is from genome assembly GCF_034508935.2 of Berghia stephanieae. Classification (NCBI taxonomy): domain Eukaryota; kingdom Metazoa; phylum Mollusca; class Gastropoda; order Nudibranchia; family Aeolidiidae; genus Berghia; species Berghia stephanieae. The sequence goes on from NW_027625445.1 coordinate 3,641, forward strand.
TGGTCAGTGACCATATGGGTGACAATGATTGAAGACCTGGCTTGAATAGGGCAGTTTCCATACATTTTCTCATTGAACACAAGTGTGTCCTTGTATTAGCAGAGTCAGCAAAAAAGGGCGCATAACAGTCAACTTGTACTTCCCTAATTTGTATCATTTAAGGAACTCAACGTTTTATTTTTATGTACACATTATGTCTTCACCTCGGTAACAATAACACACTGATACTACACAGATTGATAGTATAGCGAAAGTAGTTTTTGCATGGGATTATCAATTGTAATATAAGGAGACCTTGTACGTGGTAGTACGTGGTTGTCATTTCATTAACAAACCGTTTGTGTGTTAATACCTACTACTTTGTAATCTCGCGAGTCCTCAATTGATTAGCATTCGAGCGACTGTTTGAATTGATCCCTTGTTTACATTAGCAACCATGGCATGGCGTCCCCTGGTCGTCAGGCGAGGTAACCGCCATGACACTCGGTGCTGATAACATGTTTGTTTTCACAATGGAGAGGTTAATGGGAAACAGGGGAGACAAATGCGACTAACCTGGTTAAAAATAGTTACAAGCAGAGTTATGCATATATTCTGAAATGAAGTCGCATAGAATACTACGTATCGAAAGAACTAGACGGGGGTGGGAAAATTATGACCATAAATTCAGGGAGGGCAAATGAATTCACAATCGACCAATGTTGTAGAATAACAGACAAACTTCAACTTTGGTAAGTATCGTTTATCTATCCATTCTACAACACAATTGGTCGAATTGTGAATTCATATGAGACTTCAAAGTCATATAGTAGCACGCGATAAAGAAGAACCTCCTCCAGCGAGTACCAACAACAAAGACGATTAGGATGTTCAAAGATCCTCCGTAGAATCCCTCAGAAACAAGGCTAATTATTATCCTCGGCCACTTCATCAGCGCTCCTAAGCGCTCCTACGTGTGCTGATCCCCTCAAATCATAACACACTTCCTTATCCTCATGCTCCTCATCTTCCTCTCCGTCACTCCTCCTCTTCCTCTCCGTCATCATCCCCTCTTCGTCTCCCTCATCATTATCACGTGTTATAACACCAATGTATGACAAGAATACTCCGGTGTCATAACATATTGTACCACCCGTCTTCCCTCATATTAATATTTCCCTTGAACACGACAAATCTACCCTTAAAATTAATTGAACACTAACACAGTCAGAAACAAATTCACCATATTTTATTACATTCTAATTATATAGGCAATAAAACGTCATGTCGAAAAATCAATACAGAGAGTAATAACAACATCTAAAGTCACAACAACCATAATAATAATAATAATAATAATAATAATAATAATAATAATAATAATAATAATAATAATAATAATAATAATAATAATAATAATAATAATGATCCTCCTCCTCCTCATCATCATCATACCCCTCACGATCTTAAGTCCGAGGATAAATATATATATATATATCAAATTGGAAATTGGCTCCGAATATGGTCCCAAATTAGCCAGATAAAATAAAGCCCCATAAATGAATCATGTGACCCTCACGCATGCTCATTAGCTACGATCTCCCTTTCCCTCTTAATTTAAAAATTCAATGTGGCCCATGGATAAGAGATATTACTATACGCCTTAATAATTTACACAATACATATATATTCCAGCTAAACGGATTAAAAATGTTTATCAAAACAATGGATTATAAACCCCCTAATTGGTAAGTACTGCCTCATCCTGTAAACACCTGTTACTGTTACGCTCCAATGCACACAAACCGTTTGTGTGTTAATACCTACTACTTTGTAATCTCGCGAGTCCTCAATTGATTAGCATTCGAGCGACTGTTTGAATTGATCCCTTGTTTACATTAGCAACCATGGCATGGCGTCCCCTGGTCGTCAGGCGAGGTAACCGCCATGACACTCGGTGCTGATAACATGTTTGTTTTCACAATGGAGAGGTTAATGGGAAACAGGGGAGACAAATGCGACTAACCTGGTTAAAAATAGTTACAAGCAGAGTTATGCATATATTCTGAAATGAAGTCGCATAGAATACTACGTATCGAAAGAACTAGACGGGGGTGGGAAAATTATGACCATAAATTCAGGGAGGGCAAATGAATTCACAATCGACCAATGTTGTAGAATAACAGACAAACTTCAACTTTGGTAAGTATCGTTTATCTATCCATTCTACAACACAATTGGTCGAATTGTGAATTCATATGAGACTTCAAAGTCATATAGTAGCACGCGATAAAGAAGAACCTCCTCCAGCGAGTACCAACAACAAAGACGATTAGGATGTTCAAAGATCCTCCGTAGAATCCCTCAGAAACAAGGCTAATTATTATCCTCGGCCACTTCATCAGCGCTCCTAAGCGCTCCTACGTGTGCTGATCCCCTCAAATCATAACACACTTCCTTATCCTCATGCTCCTCATCTTCCTCTCCGTCACTCCTCCTCTTCCTCTCCGTCATCATCCCCTCTTCGTCTCCCTCATCATTATCACGTGTTATAACACCAATGTATGACAAGAATACTCCGGTGTCATAACATATTGTACCACCCGTCTTCCCTCATATTAATATTTCCCTTGAACACGACAAATCTACCCTTAAAATTAATTGAACACTAACACAGTCAGAAACAAATTCACCATATTTTATTACATTCTAATTATATAGGCAATAAAACGTCATGTCGAAAAATCAATACAGAGAGTAATAACAACATCTAAAGTCACAACAACCATAATAATAATAATAATAATAATAATAATAATAATAATAATAATAATAATAATAATAATAATAATAATAATAATAATAATAATGATCCTCCTCCTCCTCATCATCATCATACCCCTCACGATCTTAAGTCCGAGGATCAATATATATATATATATATATATATATATATCAAATTGGAAATTGGCTCCGAATATGGTCCCAAATTAGCCAGATAAAATAAAGCCCCATAAATGAATCATGTGACCCTCACGCATGCTCATTAGCTACGATCTCCCTTTCCCTCTTAATTTAAAAATTCAATGTGGCCCATGGATAAGAGATATTACTATACGCCTTAATAATTTACACAATACATATATATTCCAGCTAAACGGATTAAAAATGTTTATCAAAACAATGGATTATAAACCCCCTAATTGGTAAGTACTGCCTCATCCTGTAAACACCTGTTACTGTTACGCTCCAATGCACACTGTGTGTAACAATATCCAACCCAACTTGTTGACAATCAGTAGGGACGAATTATTTCCCCGAAATAGATGAATTCAACACCTCCGCCGCAAACAAAGACTTAGGATCTCTATCCTCTATTTGTTTATTATAAAACTTAGCGAAGGTAGTCTCACTCGCCCATCCTATAGCCTTCAACACTGTCCCTATATCAATAGATTTACTAACCAATGAGGCCACCGCTGCTCTGGTGCTATGTGCTGAGAATCGACTGACATCAATCCCTGCCAATTGAAGTGTATTTTTAAGCCACCTGCTAATAGTATCTAACGAAACTTTATTATACGGCTTATTCAGACTAACGAATAAATGAGAAGTGGAACGGAAATCTTTAGTTTTCTTAATATAGTCATTCATACAGCGTACGACACAGATATTTCTCCTCTGAAAATTTAGGCAAACACATGTGAGTATTAGAAGTTTTCAAAAGTTGATCATATACCAAAATAATACCCTTCTCATCCTGAGTCATACGGTCTAGGTTAAGCGCTCCTAGCGCCTGAACTCTTTGTCCTGAGGTTAAAGCCACTAGCATGACTAATTTATATGTGAGCAATTTAAGAGATAACTCCTCATGAGGGAATAAGCCCCTTAGATAGTTCAGCACTAAGCTAGCGTCCCAAATACTAGAATACCGAGGAAAAGAAGGTTTTGCGTTAAAGCAGCCCTTCATAAACTGAGTCACTCTCTGCTTATCATTCTCCCTAAGCTCGATTAATAATGAGACAGCGGACTTAGCCGAATTAACCGCACTGTAACTAAGTCCTCTAGAGTGAAGTTCTAACAAGAATTCTAATAAATCATCCAAACTCCCCTTAATAGGGTTTAAATTCTTCCTTCTACAATATTCTCCCCATTTCTTCAAGTAATTATTGTATTGTCTGTGGGTTGAATCCCTCCATGCCAGCAACATAGTGTCGATGACGCCTATACTCATTCCTTCCTCTTCCAGTTTCTCCCTGACAAAAGGCATGCTAACATTCTTAGCTTTGGGAGAGGATGAGGAACCTGTGGCATCCTGGGGTGGATAAGAAAATGAAATTTATGGTTAAGGCATAAAGGCTCTGTAATCAAAAGATCTTTCAATAATGGGAACCACACTTGACTGTCCCATCGAGGAACAATCATAAGTACCTTCTCTGTCTCGTCCCTCTTAATTTTATTAATAACTTTCAAGATAAGATTGAAAGGTGGAAAGGCGTACACAAACGATTCCCATTTAAAAGTAAAGGCATCCACTGCCCAGGCCATCGGGTCTGGATATAAAGAAGCATATTTATCCACCATGAAATTGAGTCTCGATGCAAAAAGGTCTATCTCTGGATTACCACACTGAAAAGTGTCAGTAATAAACTGAAAAGTACTCTGGCTAATTGACCATTCTAAATTATCATTAATCTTCCTACTCAGCGAGTCCGCTGTTTTATTACTAGAACCCGGTATATGAGTAGCCGAAATCCAAACTGCCTTTGACTCACCCCATAACAAAATGTCCCTAGCGACCTCATTACATAAGGAAGAATGTGTTCCTCCCATTTTATTAATAAAAGATACTGCAGTTTTATTATCTATCCTAACTAATAAGTGGGTATTCTTAATATTCTGGCAAAGGGCTAAAATTCCAAACCATACTGCTTTAAGTTCTAAAACATTAATATGGAGGTCTGATTCCTCCTTTGACCAGACTCCCTGACAGGTCAATGACCCAAACACTGCTCCCCAACCGACTTTAGAAGCATCTGTAGTAAGTATGTGCTCGGGGTTAATAATGCCCACCTTCCTGCTAGATTCAAGTCCCTCTTCTAACCACCATGAAATATCTCCCAACCCTTCCTCCGAAATGAAGCACACATCATCAAAATCCGCATGTGTGAAAACTTCTCTATTACAGGCAATAGGAGCTAAACGAGGACAATTTGATGGGACCTGGTATTTGTCCTTAATTGTTTTCCGCGTGATGTAGTCCAATCCTTTGGACAATACTGACGATAATGAGGCTGATATTCCCTCTGAGATTTCTAAATCGTTGGAACTAGCAATCCCGGAGAGGTTTTTGAGCATATCCGACATGCTGACTGTTTGAGTTTTCGTTGTTGGAGACTGATTCTGGCTGCCCGTGTTTCGGTCTGCACTGGATGGCCCAGCCACCTTTGTCGAATCCATAAGTAATGTTGGGGTACTGTGCGTATGCAGATCTGCACAAGACGAAGAGTCTGACGAGAGGTTACGTGGGGCATTAGAGCCATTATTAGATTTAGCTAGTTCTGAATTATTATTATTGTAGGAGTGAGTATCATTCTCTAAGGGAATTTGGTAGTTGTGATCTACCTCCATGGTGGATAGTTGCACCTGTTGTGATAATCTGTTGTTTGACACATTTGGCGAATTGTTTGTATCTGGTGGCCTTAATGAACTAGGTGGTTGTGAGATGTCGTCGATTGGGTCCAACTGGTCCTGTTCCTTATACGCTTCAAACGCTTCCCTCATCTCTAAAATAGTCGGAATGAGTCCCGTGAACATCTTCAATTGTTCTTTTATTTCTTTAATATCTTGAGTAGTCATAATGTCACTTCCCCAATGTAACTTCTGTGGACATTAAAACCAAAGAATAATTATGAATAAATAAAATTTCTTGTTGGACCTTGTATATTATCTGCCTTGATAACACTTCAGCATTTGAAGCATAAGTGCATCAGCCACAGCCAGACATATTCAAGGCTCTATATACTCCAGATTACAGAGGCTTAATCCAATGAAAAATTCAGATCCAGAAAGCAGAGATAAATGTCTACCTGCATACTATCCCTGGTCCGGAACAGAGGCTGACTAACAGTCAAAGCCCGACTGAATAAACCTCAAATGAACCTAGATTGCGTGATACAAGCAATCAGGCTGATGAAGGCTAGGCAGAACACCTATACCTCTTAGGTCAGGTCAGGCTTATCTAAGGCTGACACTCAGCATGAAATGTCAGTAATTATAGCAGAGATAGATGACTAATTTCGCACCATCTCTGGACCAGTGCAATTAACACTAACACAATCTAAAAGTCAGGCAAAACAGCAGAGATAGATGACTAAAGACATACTATCCCTGTTCCGGAACAGAGGCTGACTAACAGTCAAAGCCCCGACCGAATAGATTCCGATGACAATCGATTGCTTGATACAAGCAATCGGGCTGATGAGGCCTAGACAGGACACCTGACGTCTAAGGTCAGAGTTGTCTAAAGTGTAAACGGCAGAAAAACCGTGCCGGTGATAGGTGACTTAGAGCACACTACCCCCGGACCAGGACCAAAGATTAAGCACCTAGAGTCCCGTAGGTCATTAGAATCGTAATGACTAAAAACAAAGGATGATCAATCCTGGACATATAAGCTATGTCTGGAACCTCACAAGAGGGTTCCCTGGCATTGACAAATTATACCCATGCTTGCTCCAAACGCCATAGCACGAGTGTAGCAGCATGGATCTACCTAATAAATCGAAAGATAAAAAGGAAACACACACACACACACACACACATATATATATATATAATATATATATATATATATATATATATATATATTATAACTTATTGTATGAATGACCCAAGCAAATGAGATACAAAAGTCTCAGATGTCTTACCTACTGACATGCCAAATAGCTAGAAAACGGCAAAAAACCGTACCATTGATAGATGACTTGCTTAGTCTATACTATCTCCGGTCCAGTGCCAAAGGCTTAAGCAGCCAGAGTCTGGAGAGTAAGTGGGTCATACATAGAGATTGCTTGATACAAACAATCTGGCTGATGAGGCCTAGACAGAGCCTCAGGCATCTAATGTCTGGGTTGTCTAATATACAACGGCAGAAAACCGCGCCGGTGATAGGTGACTTATAGTGCACACTACCCCCGAGCCAGGACAAAGGATTAAGCACCCAGAGTCCCGTAGGTCATTAGAGTCGTAATGACAGTCAAAAAAGGATAATCAATCCTGGACATATAAGCTATGTCCGGAACCTCACAAGAGGGTTCCTTAGCACTGACTATATATACCAATGATTGTCCCAAACGCCAAAAACACGAGTGGCGACCTCATAAGTGTCCCTATCCAGACTCTACATTCCCTGTATCATAAATAATTATCCAACAATACCCACTACTATTACTACTTACCAAAAACATTTACTCCTATAAAGAATTTTATCATAATATTACTTATAAAACATTCCAGCAAATCGTAAGCATGAAGATATAATTTGTAGACATGGTCATCATCGTCAAAATAGTAATTGTTCGCCCAAGATATCAGAAAATAGTGGTATCCTAGTTGAAGGACTACAACTTCACATAGGACTAATCTAATAATATTTGACGACTCAAATTGGCCGATCTGCCGAAACAGTCACCTCACCAAGCATAAAAAGCATCCAAACCCCGCTAGCGATAGATGTCAGCAGCTGACACCTCAGGTCAATGTCGTCAAAAAAGTAATGTCAGCAAACTATGCTGGCGACCGATGACTAAGTGCCCTATTCCTCCGGGTAAGGACAATAGGTAGCACACCTAAGTCCCGTAGATCCTGAGAGTCGTGATAACAATAACTCAAATATAGTCCCTTCTAGACTTCTAAGCTATGTCCGGAACCTCATAATAGGTATCCCTGACCCAAACTATATCCCTGCTCTGTTCGATCTCCAACAGCACGAGAATAGCTGCATAATTTACCTAAGACAAAGGAAACAAAACTGCTGTATGACCCCAACATATGAGACAAAACCGCCTCATATGTTTATTAATGCCAAAAAAGCTAGAAAACGGCAGAAAACCGTACCATTGATAGATGACTTGCTTAGCCTATACTATCTCTGGTCCAGGGCCAAAGGCTTAGGCAGCCAGAGTCTGGAAATTATGTGGGTCATACATAAAGATTGTTTTGACACAAACAATCTGGCTGATGAGGCCTAGACAGAGCCTCAGACATCTAATGTCTGGGTTGTCTAATATACAACGGCAGAAAACCGCGCCGGTGATAGGTGACTTATAGTGCACACTACCCCCCGAGCCAGGACAAAGGATTAAGCACCCAGAGTCCCGTAGGTCATTAGAGTCGTAATGACAGTCAAAAAAGGATAATCAATCCTGGACATATAAGCTATGTCCGGAACCTCACAAAAGGGTTCCATGGCATTAATAAATTACACCCATGCTCTCCACTCGTAATAGAACAAGTGTAGTAGCATAGATCTACATAATAAAACAAAAAGAAACTTTAACCATTATATAACCCACACATTTGAAACACAAAGCCGTCTCAAATGTCCTACCAATCGAAATGCCAAAAAAGCTAAAAACGGCAGAAAACCGTACCATTGATAGATGACTTGCTTAGTCTATACTATCTCTGGTCCAGTGCCAAAGGCTTAAGCAGCCAGAGTCTGGAAGTTATGTGGGTCATATAAAGATTGCTTGATACAAACAATCTGGCTGATGAGGCCTAGACAGAGCCTCAGACATCTAATGTCTGGGTTGTCTAATATACAACGGCAGAAAACCGCGCCGGTGGCAGGTGACTTATAGTGCACACTACCCCCCGAGCCAGGACAAAGGATTAAGCACCCAGAGTCCCGTAGGTCATTAGAGTCGTAATGACAGTCAAAAAAGGATAATCAATCCTGGACATATAAGCTATGTCCGGAACCTCACAAGAGGGTTCCATAATCCGGCATGTGGCACCTATGACTGCTCCAAACTCATTATCACGAGTGAAAGCAGCCCAGGTCTACGAGTGAAAGCAGCCCAGGTCTACTAACAAAACAAAAATTAAAAATTATGTGTGACATCCTTACAGCATCTAATTAATGAATGTTGAATCCAAGTCCCATGTATTCCCATATATATATAATAACCAGTTATCTATAAGTGTCGCCTATACATTAGGTATAATGAGCTATACTGATAAAAATGCCCCCAATCCTATAATGATAATTGATCACAAACCACATGTGTGTACCCATGTACAATCTCACTAATGTGTAAGTGCCATTTATTAGGCACCGTGTGATATACTAACATAATGATCAGCGTCCTCTACTTGACATAGTAGTCTCCAGCAGAAAATCACTCTGATACTATAAATGAAGTCTAGTTACTCCTTAAGTTGACCTATCTCCCCCACGTTATAAACTATAATCCGTGCTTACCTCTCCCATCACTTTATATTGTCATGATGTCATAGTCATACGTAGGCAGAAAGAAAACAAATCCATACTCATATCCTGGTAACGTAAAAATACTACCATAATGTTCCAGACTGGTAGAAAGTATATCATACATAATCACTGTAATATGCCATACTAAAAGCATACTAAGAATATTAAAGAACTATCAAAGATATATATATATATATATATATATATATATATATATATATAATATATATATATATATATATATATATATATATTTATATATACAGTTCCAAATCCCATATTGCCATAATATCATATATTAGGCATAACGAAGAAAAAGTCTTGTATATCCCTCCGATCTGAATTACATAGTGTAAAGGCCGTCTGATCATCTAAAACATTACTTCCAACAACTTCCGATGAATGTAAACATCAACCCCTCCTGTATTTATATTTTACATTCACTTACCTCTATGTTCTTTGCCGGGAAGAACTTTCAAAGTTTTTTGCTGACAAAAATAGTTGAAGTTCAAAAATCGTCAAAGTCAAAGTGAAAAAACAGTGTCACTGGATGTCGCCGTCCGACGTAAATGTAAAGGATGCACTAGCAAGTACACCCTTATAAAACCAAGACCCAACCGTCATCACAATCACGTGATTGGGTGTACAAAAATTATTAAGACGCTTCCCGTTATCACGGCCTCCAAAGTAATGCGTCCTTTGAGACCTATTTCATTGGAGGAATATTAAGTAACGCTAAAACCAGAGCATGCTCAGTGTACCCGACGCTGAGTAAATGCTACTTGATAGGTCGAGGGACAGTTGATGAACATGAATATTAATTATATTAATCAATATTCATCCCTTCTTCTGCTTTAGGGCCATGTTACAAATCCTATCGAATGACCAAACATATGAGCTACATGTATCCCAATCTTTCATTGGATCCCTCTAAAACTGGGAGCCCCGCCCCCTGCCAGGTTCCAATCTAACCAAAGTTTGATAATACATAACCTTATATTCCCGTTAAATCTCACTACCCATGTAATATACTGTCATATTACAAGATCACAGGGGCGACAATGGACTCCACACCCTGCAAACGTCACGTTCTGACTGAGTAGAGATTCCTATCACAGTGCGTAACTAAAAACTTCCAAGAATTCAACCGACCGAGAGAATCAGTGAGCATCTCACGCATCTGACATAATCCGTTCCTGCAGTGACATAGTCAAAAAAAATTGTAACAGGACCGATCCTGTGACAAATAAACCTGTAATAGTCCAGGGTTGCCATCCAAGCATATTAGTATGCTATTATCCCCTGTGTACGGAATTAGTCCCGTTTTCCCAAATAACCAATCCCCGAATAATTGAATTATTTAATTCTGATCCTCCTATATTCCAAGTAATAACCAAGCCTCCTACAATATGCCTACCAATTAATGATTATATGATAAATAAAACATGTGATTGTTTCTATGTTCCATGAATTATACAAATTTATCCTGAAGCTTCTGGAGTATTTAACCACCCAGAACAGATTAAAGAATAATAGCAATTCCTGTAACTCACCAGCAATCCGCGATATAATAGAGGGGTTTCATTTATCCTATGTGTCCCCCTATCTTCAAATTACTTCCTACATAAGTACTCAAACACTATTATCAAAATGCTGAGGTTGGCAGCCCTGATAATATAGTCTTCCAGTCACCCCTAATATTGCATCAATTGAACCCCCCCCCCCCCCATTTCCCTTAGCTTCCTCGCCGCACCGAAACTTCATCCCTAGCGGTCCGTTGTGCAATAAACGTGCCGCCACCTCCTATTGTCAGTCTAATTGAAGTCGTGCGGTATCCCGCTTCAACGCCTCAACCGTAACTTCCCGTCGTTTGCGTGCGTGCAAAACTCCCTTATCTCCAAACAAAAAATATCTACTAAACGATCCATGAGCCCTAAAATACATAAAAACGTATCTATTAAACTATGTACTTAAATTCTCCCTAGCTACCCCCCCCCCCCCCAGATAGGGCCGTACACCAGACTCCTATGTAAACAGGCCTCCAACCATAGTGCAAAACAGAAAGCCGCGTACGTATAACGACTATCAAACTGTTAAAGTAATGGGTAACTTACCAGCTCTATGGTCGACTAACAGAATACACATAAACAAATTTCTACAACAAATGCCATATAATCCATCGAAATAACTAAACTATCTAAATAGACACCATAACATCGTCGCAATAATGATAAAACTATATCAGATAAAAATCCCTATGCTCGCTCGTTGGGTAGCACTAAAAATCTCGTCTGCAATACGAGAGAGACCAAAAATGCGTGTGATCAGTTAGGCTGAAAAATTCCAAGTGATTGGTAGCTGGGAAGTTCATCACTCATATGAATTCACAATTCGACCAATTGTGTTGTAGAATGTATTTTATTTTGAGGTATTTATTATAGCAACAGAGAGTATGGGTAGGTGTGTCCATTGCCGCTTTCATTAAGAGGGTCTCTATTGTGGGCTTTGTGGTCTATCTAGTGGTTAGTGTGACACTCGGCTAGTGACCTGTAGGATCTGAGTTCAAGTCCTGCCAGCTGGAGTGCTAGGCGCAAAGTTGAGTTGTGGGAATGGCTCTTAATTCGCATTTTCTCATCATATTCAGGTGTAAAATGAGTACCTAGTCGGAAAACGATTTGCCACTGTCGAAAAAAAAGATGTTAAGAGCGTTTTGCAGGTGTCACATTACTCCTACATGTCAATATGTGCTACTGTTGTGAGATCTTATACAAAGCGCTTTTAGCACAGTAAGTGGATATTGTGCAATACAAAAAAAGTAGTTGTTCAGAGGCATGAGGCCCATGGAGCCGGAGTTTATCCCGGTTTATACAGCGACAAACAGACAATAGCAATTGCTACCCTTTGGATAGAACGCTAGTCTATCGCAAAGTACTTTCCATCAGATCTAATAGACCCAGCTACCCAATCACTGCTGGGTGGACAAAAGGAGTCGGATGGGTGACAGTGATCTTGAAAAAATCAGGTCCCGAGGTTGTGTCCATGGGTATGGCACTTGACACAATCGACTCAGGTGTGAATGAGTACCTGGCTACATGGCAATAATGAATATTGTAAGAATTTTAGTATGTACAAAAATATCGTTTTGCGCGGCAACCCCCCCCACCCCCCTCCCCAACCAAAAAAACCCAACAAACCATTAACAAAACAAACAACCTCCCGCCCCCCCCCCCCCCCCTTAAAAAAACCCCCACAAAAACATGCAATAAATTATAAACTCAACAGGATTAAATGTTTCCACCAAAACTCGAACCAAAATAATTTGCGTCTAAGTCAACGAAGGCAATGTCTTTGAAAACTGTTGTCACAGCACACCAGACCAGAAGAAGAAAAGAAGAAAACATGAAAAAGACAAGTCATTGTCATCTCTGATGTCATGAGTCTCGCCAATACCACCGTACTCTGAACCCCCCCCCCCCCCCCCAAAAAAAAAAAAAAAAAAAAAAAACACAAAAAAAAAACAAACAAAAAAAAAAAAAACAAAAAATAAACAATACATATATTTAAAATTTTGGCCAGAAAACTCGTCCTTCAAATACCGATCGATTCTCATCTTGTGTCTCATTCTCCAACCTCCGACTTCGCGAAGTCTCAGGTTTGAGAGATTTTGACACGATTAGAGTGCTTTTAATTGATTGATGGTGGAAGGACGAGTTTTCAGGCCGAAATTTTAAATACATGTTGTTTTTTTATCTGTTAAAGAGTGCCGTCAACTGGGATAACTTCGCCTTGAGGGGTAACTTTGCCTCTGTCAATTTGGAGCATTTTGAGTCATCTCAGATTTGTAATAGTTATTATCCTGGTTAAATGACTGAACTTTTTATCAACGGAAAAGATGACCACAAAACTAAATATTATAATCTAATTTGTCCAAAATTAAAGAGGAAAGTTTCCCCTTAAGGCGAAGTTACCCCATTTGACGGTACGACATAATAGATATAAAATACAAGATGGACACCGAGCGTTGTTTTCTCAATTGGAAGCTGCCTCTCGGCGTCATGATGCAGTACGCACGTAAGAGGGCGACCAATTTAAGAAAGGAAAGAAGCATGTTATTGCTTTGACATAACTTTGGCACCACAAATATCTTGACCTAAAGAGGAATTCATTATCTTTTTTTTTGTGCACGTTGAATATCTTTTAATTTATCAATCTATATTCTCGATCTTCGAACCTTGCTTGAAGTTTACAACATTAAACCTTTAATTAGGCACGTAAAAAGACTACGTTGAACATCTTCTATCTTAATCTATTGTCTCGCCAAATCTCATTTGAAATTTACAACATTAAACCTTAGATTGTGAGTGTGTGAAAAGATTGTGTTGAACATCTTATGATATATAAATCTATAGTCTCGCCTAACCTAACTTGAAGTTTACTACATTAAATCTTTAATTGTGCATGTAAAAAGACTACGTTGAACATCTTCTGCCATATTAATCTATAGTCTAATCTTACCTTACATGGAGGTCACAAATTAATAATATAATTCTATTCTAGCTGCTTGTCCTATAATTAATCAGGAAGCATAGATGATATTAGTAAGTCATCGATTACGTTCTCAACCTACAACGATTGACGAACGATGAGAAAGAAAACGAAGATCTATCCTAAGCTAAAGACTCTGAGGACAGAACTTCGTTTTCTTCCTCGCCGTTCGTCGATCGTTGAAAAGTTGGGACCGTAATCGTTACCTTCCTATTATTATGATTAACCCATGGCTTTCTTCAGACTAAAGACGACTTTCTAGTCAGGAAACTGTGGGAGCTTCACAAGTCACCCAGAACCCACGTTGGAACTCTCTTGGGTATGGCGATTCATTTTTTAGTCGTAGTTGAGTAGTTTATAGCAGCTGTAGAATGGCGCTCTTCTTTAGGTTACCAATAAGTAATATATAGCAGTGCTTTTCAACCGTATGTATTGTACACTCCAGGGTCTACCAATTTTTAAAACGGGTGTACCACTTTAATAGGGTGTACTGCCGTATGCAAAAGACTGAGATAAAACAATATTATAGTCACTCTTCAAAAGCAACTTCATACAGTACTCTCTGGATGCTAGCACGCCGATATTTCAGCACGCTTTGCAGTATGGCACGCTTGAGCTGGGTGAATGAATTTTATCTATAATATAATAAATAAGCCGTATTGGATTTCAGCGCCCTCGGATTCAAGCACGCTTTTTGGCTTTTATCGTGAGCGTGCTAGAATCCAGCGATTACTGTAATAAAAAGAGATTTGAAAATTAAAATTACCAGAAATGTGATTTTTTTTTTATCACTTTAAGAAATTATAACTAAAATCAAGTCTAATGAATTCAATTTTTAACGTATGCGTACAAATCACCCAAATATACAGTGGAATCCTGATAAATCAAACACCGCCAGACCAGGATGATTTGTTGACTTTAAGCAATGTTGACTTTATCTATCAATTATGAATGGAATCACGAGTTACTCTATAGACGTTTTTTGCTTCTTCAAGTCTAGATTATTTCTCTTACACGTTTAGAAATACCCAAACCAAGAAAACCCAAGTTAGCAGATTGAGAGCTATTATGGTTTATCTAATTATTTATAATTTCTTTGGCTACTTTAATCACAAGAATGATAATTTTTCTTGAGACTGGCCAATCAAACTACCCATTATATCTTTTGATTTAAGACTTAGTCTTATTAATTAAATTCTACTCATTAGTTTTAAAAATAAGTATTTAAAGCACAACTTGAAAACTTCACAATACTAACAACAAGCGTTGTTATGTAATACGCACGAATGATTTCAAAGCCAATTGATGGCAAGTTTACCAATTCTAAAACACAGCTTTTTTTTGCACGTTTTCTTTATAATTTATCACCTATCATTGAGACTTGATAGTATTGAGAAATATCAATGCGGTTTACGTTACTTTGTTTGCCGTACTCTTGAAAAAAAAACCCAACTCATGTTTAAAATTTTGGTCAGATATCGATCAATTTAAATGACCCTCAGTTTGGGAAAAAAAAATCTCAAATCTGGGTCTTCACAAAGTCCCAGGTTTGTGAATTTTATTTTGATTGATCGATATATGAAGGACCAGTTTTCTGACCAAAATTTTTATGTGTGTTGGTTTTTTTCCAGTGTACGTCCACATGGTAGGGATGGGAAGAAGCTAATTGTTGCATCGTCAAAACTTTTGCTCTACATTCTTTTGAAGTTAAAGACATATTTTTGATTACCAATTAAACACTTGAAAAGTTCAATATGTATAAATCTGGGATGCAATCCCTTTTTACTGACACTTATTTTATCGCTTTGCTAATATTTTTCACCATTTTTTCCCCCACTAAATCTCACCGTCTTTTTTTCTTTCTTTATTTCTGGGCTCTTCTTCTTCTTTTAGGTCTTCAATGATTTGTTTGCGTGTTGGTTTGTTTAATTCTTAATGTGTATGTATCGACGTGTACATATATGCAGGTCTGACACCCGAAAATCATTATGGGCCTTACATTTTTGCAATGGACAATATTTTGTGACATTTTATGAAATGTCCATTACAACAACGAACGCGTAATGAATTCGGTTATCAGACCTGCAAATAAATGCACGCCGGTATGAATGTAATTACATAAATAAATCAATTTCCTATTGCTTTTTTCGTGTAACTATTCATCATGATAATTAAATCGAGGTCAATATTGAGTGAATTCATTGGCTGCGTAAACATATCCTTGATTGGCGACAAAATAATATTAATTATTCCCATAGGAAAACCCTTTTTTTGCCTTATGAAACACGTAATTATTGAACAATACTTTTAATGTGTTAGGGGAATGCGATTGTCCCCTAACAGGAAAGGAAACAATGGGGGTGATTTATATTACTCGAGGTCATTGGTCACATTGGAATATGTGCTCAAAGTTACCCACATAGTTTGTTCAACTTTACACTTTTTAAATAACTTTCATAAACAAAGCAGCGTGTTTACATTTGTTAAGAAATATCCAATCGTTGGACCGAAACAAATCATGTGATTGATAACAGTTGGACAAAAACCTGAATATAGATCTCTCCCATTCATAGACACAACTTTTACAGCACAATTATGGAAGTTCATTGTTTTTCCATTGTGTTATCAAAAAGAAGATGTTGATTATCTTGTATAAACATTTATTGGGTGATATATTTAGATCCTATTAATTTTTTTGGGTTATTTGCAAGTTATCTAATTCTTGATATTATGGGAGTTCTGAATTTACCCATAATTTCACATTGTTTGACCTCAATGTGACACCCGAAAGGTCAGATCAAGTTCCAATCGGACAAAAGTGTTATTTTTTGTCTGCTTATTTATTGGCCTATAAAGAAAGTTAAACTTTTACACTGATCCGAAACACCAGTGGTCTCGGGGACGCTACTATATGGCAAACACTCGTATTCATTTGGATGACATATTACCCATCAAAGCCACCTGTTCCATGATACTGAAGATATCTCGATTTCTGTTGCCTTAAATGAAAAAAAAACAAACCCAAAAACCCCCAAAACCCCCAACAAACTATAAACGTTTAGGTTCCATATGGTTTTGCATGTTGGTACGTTATCTCTGACTGGCTTCATACGTAAAATAACTGTCATAGATTCCGGGTGAAGTCGAATCGGTTTTTTTTTTTACATATTGTTTTTTGGAACCCCTTGCCACCCATCAGTGATTGGGTAGCTGGATCTGTTAGATCTGACGGAAAATACTTTGCGATAGGCTAGCGCCCTATCCATAGGGTAGCAAGCTATTGCTGTTGTCCATTTCACACTATAGGCACCAGTATAAACTCCGGCTCCGTGGGCTTCCTGGCCCTGAAGGATCGTTCAAAATTTAATTAACACCTTCAACACTTGGAAAACAAAACAAATCGAACAAAATTTAGAACTCTAGACGGTATAAGATATGAATCAATTTATGCATGTTTACCTTTATCTGAAATGTAAAAGCTACATGTCAATTACCGTAAATATTGCATAATTTCAATGCTTCGACAAATATAATCACACAGACACACGTACACACACATACGCGCGCACGCACAACACACACACACAAACAAACACACACACAAACACACACACACGAACACACACACACGAACACAAAAAGAAATAATAACAAAATATAGTTTTGTAATCCCTGACTTTAACCCTGACACAAAGATAAATATTTTCTATTCAAAAACGACAAAAACTTCTTACTTCACAGAAACCCATTAAAACCACCCACACAATACGAAATGGCCTTTCACTCGTACCGATGAATTGAGGAGGAGGAGAGAGAGAGAAAGAAAGAGAGAGAGAGAGAGAGAGAGAGGGGGGGGGGAGAAAGAAAGGAATAAAAAGAGAGAGAAGAGGGAAGGGGATAGAAAAGAAAGAAAGAAAGAGAGATAGAGAAAGAAAGAAAGGGAGGGATAAAGAAAGAATGAAGGAGAGAGAGAGAGAGAGAGAGAGAGAGAGAGAGAGAGAGAGAAAGAGAGAGAGAGAGAGAAACAAATAAAGAATGTAGAAAGAGAGAAAGAAGAAAAAGAAGAAGAAGAAGAAGAAGAAGAAGAGAGAGAGAGAGAGAGAGCTAGAGAGAGGGAGACAGAGAGAAAGAGAGAGAGGGAGACAGAGAGAGAGAGGGAGACAGAGAGATAGAG